>NC_136489.1:131898338-131980838 GCF_053919585.1 Euprymna scolopes
GAATTTTCCAATACATCGGTAAACACTGTATGGTTTTCGAGCTGAATAAACATGTTACATTGAATAAAAATACGAAAAATATATCCAGTTTGGTAGAAAAGTAACTTATCTTGCCTTTGATAACATTTATTTGTTATATATTTGTTTTTTGACAACTTTTTCGAATCTATGTGTACAGTAATACAAACCCAAACATTCATTTTGATTTTCAAAAATTCATTTTGATTAAAAAAATAGTTTAATTTTAATATTTGTTTATTGTCTTAACTCATATCAAATGTTTTGCTTGTGTTCTGCTTCAAATATTCATTATCTTACATGCATAATTTTCATTTAATTATATTAAATAAACTTCAAGTTTACTACAAATCGTGTTCCTTCCTTTTTTAAAATGTAATTTATAAGTAATTAAAGAACGCATTCTAATCTTTAAAATCTATAATACAACGAAATATTCAATTGCTTATAATACTTAAACAAACAACTTGTGTTTTTTTATTATTTTTTTATTATTAATATTAGATGAGTTTCAGTATAAATCATCGTGTTCTTTCTTTCAATCCAATTTTGAAGTTTTGTAACGCTGTCTGTAAAAATTACGGTTCATTATTGACAGTCTAAGAGTTCCACATATCTTGCTTGTTGGGACCTCGGCGATGACGTCATGTTTTCAGCTGGCCGGCCATCTTTATAACGAAGGCCACGCCACCATCCCCCCCACCAAAAGGGGAAGCCTGGCATTTTCTCACCCGAAAGGGGGGAGCTTGGCAGTTTCTCCCCCAAAGGAGGGAGCCGGTGTCCCCCCCCCAAGGGTGGGGGGGGGCGAAGAGGCCAGAAGGAGGTGACTTTTTTCTTTGGGGGTGTGGGAGAACCCTCCAGGCACCCTCCTCCCTGAAGGTGGGGTTGGGGATTATCTCTCCCTGAAGGGGGGAGGCCGGCACCAAGCATGTAAATCCAGAGGGGTGACTTTTTTTGTTACCCCTCGGAGTGGGAAGGGGGCCGATCACCCAGGCAACGCCGGGTAACCCCTGCTAGTATATATATATACATATTCCTATAAATTCGTTTTTCTTTTGTGTGTACTGATATTCATATTTAAAATCCTCTTTTCTACTTATTTGATGTATTTATTTGCTTCCCCACCAAAGCAAATTAGGCACAAGGCCGTTTTTAATGTGGGGTAAAAACCAGCTCTCCTAAAAGTAGGCAAAAAGGGGGCACTCTGGTTCTAGCTAATTTGCATATTCTTTTAAACATTCACTTTAATTAATTCCCTATTAGTTGCTTCGGTTTTCTAATGGGATAATCATCTTTAGTTAACTATTACATGTAATTATATTCATGCAGATATTCTACATGATTTATAGTTTCATAATATTTGTGTAAAACGTTTATAGTTAATACAAAATTGTTTCCATATATATTTATGCATACGTATATATTTTTGTTTAACAAATTTTGCCTACCAAACTCCTCCTAAAGTTATTGGTCTACAGACATGAAACTTTATATATAAGGTATTTGAATCCACGCAAAACTTTATATTTGGGTTGTAGCCCGGAAAAATCGGTGCAAAAGTGTGAAAATTTAAAAAAATGAAATTTGCCAGGTAAAGGTCGAACGCCAGCATGACGAATGCATGACGTAATAGATATTAGTTCATGTTTAAATGTTTGCCCTACAGTGAACATGTTTTCATAGCCCAGTGATTGACGGCAGAGGCAAAATAAATTGTGAGCTGAACGTTTTGGTTTCGATTCTCGGTGGTGGCGCATGAGTCTTTTTTTTAATACTTTTTAAATCATTACTATATATTGCATCCAATCTATCTATCTATTATGTCTATAACAGTGAACGTGTCTGTGTATCTGTCTGTCTGTCTGTCTGTGTACAATTCCCTGTGCAAGAACTCTGTCAATTTAAAGTCTACAGACTCGAAATTTGATATACAGGGTACTGAGATTTGGGAAAATCAATGTGATCGGTTTTCGGCAAGAAATTTGACTGTTAAGGGGTCAAAGTTCAACAATTTGGCCTTTGAGAACTCTACCATACTCCTCCGACAATTTTGGATTTAAACACTTGAAATTTTAGATATAGGTTCCTTGGACATGGATCTAACTTAATAACTTGATTTGAGCCCAAAACAATAAATTTTAAGGGGTTATAATAGGGGTCAAAGTTTTTAAAAAATTGACCTCTGCGGTCTCTACCAAATTACTCAGACAATTTCTGGTCTAAACATTTGAAATTTTACATAAAGGATATTGGTTTGAGTCGAAAATTTTTAGTTACCAGTATATAAATGTATGTATGTATATATGTATGTATGTATGTATGTATGTATGTATGTATGTATGTATGTATGTATGCCTGCCTAAAACTTTTGTTACAGGCGGCGGATTTTACCAAGATCAGTATTATTTTAAAGTCCGACTTTTCAAACGACAAATATAGAAAAATTGGCTAAAAACATTCTTCACCTTCAACTGGGAACTTTTCTACAGTGGGGGCGCTTTTTTCTCCGATATCTTTTTAAGTAATCCTCTCCTTTAGATAGTCTAGCCTTAATTTTTTAAAATGTCACTTCCGGTTTTGCGGTGGAAGTAACAGCATGGACGTCAGTTTTTTCCCCCGTTCTTTTCCTCCTTTGCAGTACGGGTTCAAGCCTGCCTTCCTACTACCACTTTTTTTTTTTTGCTCAACATACACATCCAAATACCTGGACAACGCTGGGCTGAAATGCTAGTATATATATAAATATATATATATATATATATATATATATATATATATATATATATATATATTCCCATCACTAATATATATATATATATATATATATATTCTCATCACTAATATATATATATATAAATATATAAATAAAATTAAAAATAATAAATAAATATATAAATATATATATACATATTCCCATCACTAATATATATATAATACATATATATATATATATATTCCCATTACTAATATATATATATATATATAAATATATATATATATATATATATATATATATATATATATAAAGCAATATGAATATGAAGCAACGTTTCACTTGATTGATTGTGTGTGCATGGAGTGTTCATGTCAAGTTATGTTTACGCGTTATAGAGTTTCTGTCAAATTTTTAATCAGTAAGTTAGAATTCTCTAAAATTCTTCAAGTACACGGAGAAAAAGCTTAAAGTCCACTTTTTCATTGCCATGGAAGGTCACATTTCTATCTCCAACAATGCTGTCGTATTAACGTATGGTTTTATGTCAATTTTGATGTTTGTTCCTTCTTTCTTTGCTTCTCTGTCGCCTCCTACACTCTACATTATTCATTTTCTTACCAATGGCAGCTCTTAACTGGGACCGGAAGGTCACCAAATGTGTGCTTGTGTGTTAGAGTGTCTAAGAGAACACAAATGCGACGTACGCGCGTACACACACAAACACATACACACACACATATATATATATATATATGTGTCTGTGTAGAATACACACACACGCGCATATATATCTATGTCTGTGTATATGTACACGTGTATATATCCTTGCACATGCATATATATGAGAGTAAGTGTTTCGTGTACCTATAAGCGCATTTATATGTATGTATATCAGTACATCAACTTTGGCTATCTAACTATATCTATATAGAGAGATGTATTATATATATATATATATATATATATATATATATATATATATATATATATGCAAATACTCACATTCACATATTTGTATATTACGATATCTGTGTGTGTGCACGTGTGCGTGTACATACGTCTTTGTATAAATGTGCACAAATATTCCAGTGTATATATCTGTGGTTTACAAACCTATAAATGTATCGATATACACGCGTGTATATATACACACATATATGTATAAATATATATATATATATATATATATATATATACAGACGTACGCATGTATATATATACATACTTACATAGGTTTCTATACAGACATACATACGCATGTATATATTCGCACACACATATGTATGCATGCGTGTATATATATATATATATATATATATATATATATATATATATATATATATATATATATATATATATGAAAACACGGCATAGCAATACTTTCGAATACTTAAGCGCCGTTTTTTAAGCTCTTTTGCCTTTTAGTCCTCTTCCCTCCTGCACAGTTGAACGGAATGGATGGAGTTTAGAACACACAAATAATAAAAGACACAACAAAAAACACAACAACGAGCCATGGACAAGGGCAACGGGGAATATGACCCAGTGACGTGACCGGGACTGCTAATGGCATCTGGGCCGCATGGCCGGCCAGTAGATTTAATAAATAACTTATGCCCACGTTCATTTTTTTGTTAAGAGACAAAGGACGTAGGGATAACAAAGAAAAAAAAAATAAAAAACAAAGAAGCAAGTCTTAGAGATAATGCAGGACAAAGAAATAAGGTAAAATAGTGGAACTCAAGAAAAAGACCCGAAAATCTCTTTGGTTTTCTTGTTTACTTTTATATGTGTTTGAAAAAAAAACTATTTGCCGTTATCAAAAGCCTTTTTTTCTAGATAGGGGCGTTGCACAGGGCATTGCTAAGGCCTTTCGGATTTACATGACCATTCTGTACACGCATAGGAAAAATTCTGACAGCGTCAAGGCTCCGATCGCTTAATATGACATGTAGTTACTATTTGGTATCACGAGACCAGCTAACTGCATATGGAGTTTCAATCAACAACGATAATTTTCCTTTTTAAAATGTAAAAACACAAAAAGAGACTATTTTTTAAGTTTATATCGTCGCCTCTCAATCTATGGTTTATCTTCATAATGAGAAATATCGTATTAAAAGTGAAATCAATTGAAATGAAGTCAATTGATTAATAAATAGTTATTGTGATCCTCATCATTTCCGTATTTGTTATATCCAATTCATAATCAGTTCTAAACAAAGAAAATACGGTTTCTAATTGAACAGAAAATAGTGGACATATATTAAGTAAAAAATAACAAAAGGTCATTTAAATAAATGATTTGGATTTGGGTACGTTGCAGAATACAAACTATGCTAAAATGATATTTGTGTTACGAGGTTCTTTCAATAAGTTCCCAGATCTTTTTTTTTTTTTTTGTATAGACATTTAAAATTGTCGTATACTCTTGAGAATTAAGTCTGTTATTGCCATACATCTTCTGAGATGACTGGCCAATTATTATGATTTCATGTTCAAATAAACAGCTACAGCGGGAATTGGAATACACCCTACTAAAGTCTAATTGTCACAGCTGGTTACTTTCAAAAATTCAATCAGGACATGAGGAGACTTTAGAAGAACGATATGCAATAAAATTCTGTTTTAAACATGAAAAATGCCACAGAAAATTATGAAATCATTTATACTGCTTGCATGAATCGGGCGTCAGTTTTTGAATGGCATAAAAGATTCAAGGAAGGCAGGGAGTCGTTGAGGGGTGACGAGAGATGTAGGAGGAGTAAGGAAGTCAGAACATCAGAGTTGATTGGCCAAATAAAGAATTTCAGTGATAAGAACCGTCGCGTGTATATTGAGACAATAAGCATACAATTTCATGTCAGTGTGGGAACTGTACACAATATTCTTCGCGAGGAATTGAAGATGTACAAGAATTACAACTCCATCCTTGTCACAAAATATCTGACCAAGATGGGCACTAAGACAGTTCTTGGCCCTCCCTATTATCCAGACCTTGCTCCCTGTGACTTTTGGTTATTCCCTAAGGGAAATCTCAGAGGCTGTCGTTATGAAAGAATTCCAGATATGAAAGACGTTGTGACGATAATCATTAATACGCTCATACAAGAGGACTTCCATTATGTCTTCCAGAAGTTGTTGGAATGGTACAACAAGTGCATTGCAGCCGGAGGAGATTACTTCAAAAGGGGACTAGCATTTCATGTGTGTACTATCAATGAAAGTGTCCATACGAAAAAAGTCTGGAACTGAAATTGAAATCACTCCGTATTTGGATTGATCGGACTACTGTTCTCATCATAAGTGTCATTTTCACAAGGTTTCGGACGATGTTACCTCCGACCTTCTTCAGGTGTATCTTGTCGAACTCGGGAATATTTCTGTCCAACTCGGAAATTTGGATAAAATTTCGAACGGGACTCTTTATTCATTTCACGGTGGTAGCATGCTCTTGTTCCGTCAGTCATGACTGGAGAGAGGGCCTAAGTAATTCGTAATTGTATTTTTCGGTCGCCCACACTGAGGATTAAACCTTCAACCGTCAAGTCTCTTTTACAATTAATTTTTCCAAGTACTCTAACCACTGCGCCAGGAATGCTTGTGGATTACGTAATAATATTATTTAGAAATCTGAACATGTGGATGGGATGATTTTGATTTTTAACCGTTCTCTATTTTCACTTAACAATTTACTAAACAAAAGATACTGTAAAAATTGAATTTTTTTATTGAAATCAATCCAGGTAACTTGATTATGTAGAAGAGCTGACATATATTCAGTGTAGCCGCCTTCGGCCTCAGTCACTGTTTCGATACGGATCCCGAACTGGGAGCATTCTTTTTCCACGAAGTAGTCTATCGGGTGTAGTTTTGGAGAGTAGGAGGGTGGGCAATGAGAAAAGGGTAAAGTCATAGCATTCCTTCTGAAGCCAAGCCTGGGTCTCTTTGGACGTGGACCGGTGCCGAGTCCTGCTGCCACACCCAGGGTCTGACAGCAGCCACCTGATTGCATCAGGGCATAACTACATTCTTCACTACATCCAGGTATAATTTGGTGTTGACTTTCAAGCTGACTTCGAAGATGTGAGGTGGCATGATATGGCCCTCACTTGAAACTACACAATAACCGTGGGTTGTCCAATGCTTTGAGCTATGACCTCAAGCGTTGAACTGTCCGAATTTGCATTTTGAGGGTGCTGCCAGTGGTCCTGTTGTTATAACTTGGATCGCTAGAGAGTATGAGTTGTCCAGCGGCGCATCTCCGATTTCGCTTGTTGGGCATTGTTTCACTTTCAGACATGATAGAAGGGTCTTATGGTTCTTGGGATTTGTACACAACTGGTCAACTGGTAGATGTTCTGTGACAAAAAAGAAAACTAGTTTTCATCAAATGGAATTATTTCATCTTATTTAGAGCGACAATTTTATCGTTTCACACTGTATGCTATGCATTAAGTACTTTTTTTTGTTGTTATTGTTGATGATGCTTTTGTTTTCGTGGGCAATATTATTCAGCAAGCTATTTATTTATACCGTGGGGCTGGACATAAAAACATAATGCCACAAAGTAAAATGGAGTCGCGTACATCATTCAAACCTGTGTCTTACAAGAGGGATTGCTGAACATTGATATAGCATTGGGTCATCTGACTAACGAGCCATACTTCGAGGGAACGCCTAAATTGTACAAATAACTTACCCACCAAAGTTTGCGGCAAATCTTTGTTTACAGTTTTAATAGATATGTAACCCTATGATTTTGCTGATAACGAAATACACTGAACGTTTTTACACGTTTTGGGGATGGCAGCACTTGAAATGGTTGTTAGAAAAATGCCACGGCCCTCTGTAATGTTAAGATGGCCTAATCACTCAAGTTATATAACTTGCTAACATCATTGTTATTGGTCCTGTGAATCTGGTCACGTGTACCAAGAAACAACCGGAAGTAAATAAAGTCTAATGACAAACCCGTCTTCGGGGATTTAGCAGAGAAGCCAACAAATGAAAGGAAAAAAGGTCAATAATTCAAACATAAAACAAATTAATGTTACCAAAAGCAGGATAAGTTACTCTTCTACCTACCTGGATAAGATTTTCGTGTTTTAACGGAATCTAAAGCTTTTATTCCGTTCTAAAAAGAACTTGTGTCGAGCTTCTAAAATAAACAGGCAAATCAAAATGATAGCTACATATAAAAAAAAAATAACTGAAAAATGCCCCTATGCTTTTTAAATAGGTTATCATAATTATTTTTTAGTTTACATCTATATTTTTATTTTGTTTGAAACATAACGGACAGATGTTAATTCTCTAAGAGGAAAGAAATTTATATTTACCTGTTAAAAAGTTACACTGATAAATGTTCATGCGTGCAAGGAAAGTATTGAAATGTACATGTAAAATTTACGCAAAATGTTACTTTATTAATTACATTAAATCCTTTTTGTAATTAATTTTTTGTAGAAATAAACCCTGTGTATCGTTTTATTGCAGGTCAATATTCTTTTTAATTTTGAAATTACTATGAAACGCAGAGAAGTAAACTTTAAGAGCATAACAAGGTACCTTATTTCCCTGATTTTTGGGGAATTTGAACAAATATTTTGAAAGTTCTGCTAATTTTTCTATTTTCTGGTAATTTTAAGTGTGTATCACTTCATTGTAAGTGTCTAAAAATGTATATTTTCGATAATAAAACAATATTCTAACTTCGTATTTCTATTTATATGAAATAAAGAACATATCCAGTAACAATACTAACCAAAAACAAGAACGAATTTCTCATTATTTTGTTTAAGGAAATATTTATTTATTAACATAACTCCTATGCTTCAAAATCACTTTGAATAGCTTCTTTTCAACTGATGATGTCAATCGGCAGATTTGAGATGATGTGATGCTATTTCCAAAATCTTCCTCTTAAGTTCATCCTTTGACGAAAATTGAACATCTTCATAAACTTTCATCTTTATTATTGACCAGAGCTGATCAATTGGGTTTATATCTGGAGAACAAGGTGGCCATGTCATCAAATTTTCTTCACTAATGCATAATGACTTAAGGTAGGATGTTGTAACCTTGGTTGAGTGGGATGGTGCATTGTCTTGCATAAAAATCAATTTGCGGTGATGCGCCAATGGAAGGTCTTCAAGCCCTAATGACAAATGGTCATTTAAAAATAAAATAGAAGACAACTTCTGGCACTCTGAATGGTCCAATTAGTTAATCACAGATTATTTCAGCCTAAAACATGACACCTCCACCTCCCTGTTAACGACGGAATCAATGGAAACATTCGCTCACCACTTATGAGTTTGGTTTTAAACAGGTCTTTCTATGGGTTTAATGCTTCTTGCAATTTCGTTTAAAATATTGCAGCGTGTGTTTCTGGACAAGGAAGGTATTTCAGCTTTGTCAAATATAGCAGCACTGTTGCTACCCAGCTGCTTGTGAATTTTTCTAACATGATGAGCAGAAACTGACTTTCTTGTGTGTTTTTTTTCTTTCTTGATTTGATGTTTGGATTTTCAACGAATGAGAGCAGTGTTCTTCGATCTATTCCAAGCTCCTTGTCTAGATTAACGAGAGATAAACCTTCTGCAAGGTCTGCAACAACAAGTTCTTTTTCACTAGCTGTCAATTGACCCTTTTTAGGCATTTTTAGACACTTGCAATAAAGTGATACACACTTAAAATTACTAGAAAATAGAACAATTAGCATAATTTTCAAAATATTTGTTCAAATCCCACAAAAATCAGAGAAATAAGACACCTTGTCATGATTTTCCAGTGTACAAAATTTCACTTCTCTGCGTTTCATAGCAATTTCAAAATTAAAAAATATTGATCTGCAGTAAAGAGATACACAGGGGTATTTAGGGCAATGTGAATACTGACCATTAATAAGTTGAGTTCTGGGAGTATTTGTGATTGGTATGGCCGAATATCAGTGAAATTTCTCGCCGGCAAATAGTTCGTATTGTATTAAGACCGTCATTATCTAATTTAATCCCGGTTGTTTTTACTTATCGCCATTATTTACATGGGAGAGATTGTTTTGTATTGCTTGAAGAATACGCTAAGTGTTTTATGTAACAAGAAAAATGGCGGCCACTTTAAATTATTAGATGAAGCCTGGGAATATGAGAGCCCTAATATCATAAAAATTAGTTGTCGGCGAAGAATTTAAGTGTGATATTCGTTTAGACCGTATTCGAATGCCTCTAAAAAGAAACTCTTTTAAATATACGTCTTCATTTGCTCCTCTATGTACCATTGACCAAATATTGAATTGACAATGCTTAGTTATATGATAATATCGTATATTCAAGAAAATTTATTTTTTTCGAGTTCTAACAATATTATTAAAAAAGACTATAGGGGCTTTTTTGTAACTATTTTTTAATTGTTTCAATCTACAATGATTTATTTTCAGAAAAAAGCAAAATTAAATTTATGCGGTTTCTTTTAATTTTTTATATATTGCCTTTAAAACTAGAATTTTAGTAAAGGTGTTTTTTTTATTCAAACGAAATAATCGATTTCCAGTAAGATTTAAAAAATAATAATGGATTTATTATATAACGTGAAAATTTCATTAAAATTGATTGATTTCTTGAAAAATATTGTTATTCGTTTTGATTTTTTAAAAATACATTGTTATTCGTTTTAATTTTTTAAAAATATATTGTTATTCGTTTTGATTTTTAAAAAATATATTGTTATTCGTTTTAATTTTTTAATAAGATATTGTTGTTCGTTTTGATTTAAAAAAGTATTTATTGTTTGATTTTAGGTTGATGAAAAGAATATCTACAAACATTTACTGAATTTAGCCGACTCCCCAGACACTAATTTCAGTTAATGTTTGTAGATGTGATGTCTATCGCCTGCATACCAGCAGTAACTACGAGGGGCATGCAATAAGTAATGCCCCTGGCCCACTTCCCATACAACGGAACTTGGCACAGTTATTAGTCTTTCTCTACATAGGAACCACCCAGAGTTATGCATTTCTCCATGCAGCTCTGGAGACCGTTTTTGTAGAACGCCCCAGGTTTGACCTCCAACCACGACGTGACTTACGAAATCAAGGCTGCATCATCTGGTAAACGCTTTCCTTTTAAAAACAACTTCATAGCTGGGAAGAGGTGAAAGTCAGAGGGTTCAAGGTCAGGAGAGTAGGGAGGATGGGGGAGGGGTTATAACAACACGCCCGTGCTTCTGATCTGGCGACATGCGAGTTGTGGACCGGAGTGTTGTCCTGCAGGAGGCGGGTACCTTTGCTGATCTTGCCCGCCTCTTAATTTTGATAGCTTCCCTTAATTTCCTCAAAAGTGAAGCATAATAGGCTCCTGTAATTGTGGTACCCTTTCCTGTCATCATTACTCCGTTCTGGTCCCAGAAGACTGTGAGCATGACCTTGCCAGCGGAGGGCTGCATCTTTGCTTTCTTTGGAGGTGGTGAGTCCAAGTGCTTCCAATGCATTGACGGGGCTTTGGTCTTTGGATCATAGTGATGGACCCAGGTTTCATCCTGTGTAATCAGTCTTTTAAAAAACTTTGACTCATTTTCTTGGCACATCTCCAAATTCATCCTCGAGCACTCGACGCGTTCTCGCTTCTGGAATGGTGTTAGCAACCTCGCAATTCATCTGGCAGACACCTTATGCATATGCAAATGATCATGAATGATAGTTTCCACAGACCTTGTACTAATGTTGACATCTTCGGCTATTTGGCGAATAGTAATGCGCCGATCTTCCAAAATGGCAGCCTCAACTTGACGGACAGATGCCTCATCAATGGCAGAAGGAGGGCGACCAGGTCTGGGAGCTGTTTCCACAGACTTCCGGCCATGTTTGAATTCACGATCCCAGCGTTTTACAAGGTCATATGATGGGGTATTATCACCATAATTTTCTTTCATTTCATCAAAAGTCTCCTGTGGTGTGCATCCTTTCAAATACAAAAACCGGATCACTGCTCGATATTCAGCAGGCTCCATTTCACACCTGACTAAGTTCAAACACCTTTAAAACAGAAACCACAATTAGTTCAGAGCTGTAATTGGCCATATAACCCGTAGAGATATAAATCACTACACATGCAAAATTTAAGCTAGATCAGACAACTGGAAGTGGGTCAGGGGCATTACTTATTGCACACCCCTTGTATCTTAGTTGTATGGACGCGTGACTTGTCACATAGTAGAATGTAGAACTAGATAAAATATAAAAATTAAAACCGAGGCATAGCCAATAGATTCCGCCGTGGCCCATATTGTTAGGTCGTCAGTATTGCGCACTTCATGCGTGCGACGACCTGGGTTCGCGCCTATGTTGGAGCCCGTCACTGATGAGATGCAGTACATCGAAACCCGATTTGGGCCTGGCGTTGCCCGTTGTCGATGCAATTGCTCGATTCCATCTAATTCTGGGTTCTAGCTTTATCATGAAAAAGTGTATGTGAACGGGTATTTATATATCTATCTATAATCTCCTCTTAATGTCGCATATATATATATATATATATATATATATATATATATATATATCATCCAGAGGAAGTCTCGAAATAAAGACGAAACGTTGATGAACACATAATACGGTTTGTTCCTTTTTATTTTCTCTATTTTGTCGGAATACTATTTCCATTATTTTCATCATATATATATATATATATATATATATATATATATATATATTATAATAATAATTATTAAATACCTACAGACACTAGTGTTTCATCCTTTCGGGAATCATCGGTGCAGAGTTTCACAATTAACACCGGTCGATAGATTCGAACCCGGCAACAGAAGCCATCTTTGACTCCATTAGAAAGGATTTAATCCATTCGGCCACCGTAAACCGCTAGAAATTCTGTTGAAATTTAAACATTTAATTTCAAATGTTGTTTTTACGTCTGTCAGAGTGATCTAATTATTATATGATTATCTGCGCATATGGGCTAGATTGACCTTTACTTCAACTAAAAGTGCTCATCGATAAGAAACAAGTTTCTTAAAGGAGCTGACATAATTATTTACTATAATAATTATTAAATACCTACAGACACTAGTGTTTCATCCTTTCGGGAATCATCATCATATAAGCAAATGGATATATATATATGTGTGTGTGTGTGTGTGTGTGTGTGTGTGTGTGTTTATATATGTATAAACACACATATGTATAGTTATTTATCTTTGTGCCAATTCTTATTTGATATTGGCTTCAACTCGTTTACATTTCAACACTCAAAATGAAGTCACGTTTATTCTATGTAAAAACATTGTGCGTGCCAACACATGTCTTTACCAGTGGATTTTATGTAATCGCTTTTCAAACGGTGCGTCATTATCTCATTGGACACTAACTCACGTAACTCGAATTATGAAAGATGCAGCCGCATGCACGATTGTGAATATACGTTCCCATTTCCCTGTGGACGTGCGTGTCTTTGTTCGTTTGTATGCTACTAAATACTGTACTAAACAACTACCTACATTTGATATAATCTGACTCACGTCTGTCAGTTTGTTTCAATTTAATTTCAAAAATATTTAATTCGCTGATTTAAAGGAAATCACTAAGCATTTTTGAACGACATCTTTTTTTCACAGGCGACAATCAATCAGAAAAGCTTAACAAAATGTCGGCTTTGGTGTTTCCGCTATTTCCGCGCCGCTGAAAAATTTCATCCACACATGATTGTCTGCGTCTTTTTTTTCTTTTTTTTTTTTTTGACATTTTTACTATTTAAATCGTTTGGATAAAGAAGAAAATATATCGAATGCATGTTTGCTGAGATTTATAAAAACGCCTGTCTTCTGACTATAATATATATTTAGCTAAAAATACCATTATATATTTGTAGTCATACGAAATACTTTTGTCTTTTTAGTGTTTATGCACAAGTTGTTGATAAAGTTTTGAAACAATTGTAGCATTAAATAACTAACTTCATGTAACTGATAAATTATTATATTATTGCATGACTAAGTTATTATTCTCACACATTGCATATATATATATATATATATATATATATATATATATATATATATATAGTGAAGATTTAGAAGGCTGTCACAATGCGAGAGATGAAATATAGTCGTTGTTGGCGATTTACAAATCAATAAGTACATAAACATATGTCTATATATGCATATTTATTCAGTTGTATAAGCTAAAATGTCTTACTTGTTATGTCTGCGACAATATCCATTATTAATTTCGGAACAAAAACTCCCTTTTCAAATGGTGAACGTAACAGATCGATTCAAAGCATGCTAGATGGTTGAGCGGAAGTTGGATAGCTGTGTGGGGCCTCGGAGCAAATGTGAGGGGGGTTATGTATGGTCTAATTAGGTAATTAACATGTTTATATTTTTAATTTATTTTATTTATTTATTTATTTATTTTTGTTTTGTTTTTTTAGTTTATAACTTGTTGCTTTAGCGTGAGCTTTTTTAAATTTTGTATGTTCTCTATTTTGTTGTCTTTATTATTATTATTATTATTATTATTATTATTATTACTATTATTATTATTATTATTATTTATTTATTTATTTCTGTTGATGTGTGTGATGCCTTAGTTTATCTAGGTCACATAAGTCGCGGGTAGGCAGTGTCCGGTTAGCTATTGAAGAATAAAAGTAGGGGTGGGATGTGAGAGAGGACGGGATGTGGGGTGCGGGGTAGTACGCTCCCAGTCGGCAGCTGGGTGTTTAGGTTAGTGTTGCCAGGAGTAGGAAGATAGGTGTGAAGGGGGGGGCATTGGGATGATATTCCTTGGGAGTTGTTAATTTATTTATTTCTATAAAAGTATAAGTGGTAATAGATGGGACATTTTTTTTATTTAATTGGTTTATGTACTTCGGTTAGCTATTTTTTTTATTTATTGTTTTTAATATGTACTGCTGTTTTTATTTATTACATTTCGTTTATTATTTTTTTCTTATATAATTTATATGGGAGGGGGCTTGTAATATGGTCCTATCTGGACTGTAAGTTGGGCTGTGAGCGGTGTGCAGTGGTGTACCTGTTCTAATGGGTTATGGATGTAATGGTAAGTCTTTGGTGGGAGCCGTATGTAAAGTTATATAATGAATGAAGATCCGAGCTCTAGTCTGTTGTTGAGTTCTGGCCGTAATTTGGATATTAGTAATGATTCTTTTATGCGAAGATTCCCAATATTGCGTTCTGTAGTTAAAATATCGACTTTAATAGATGTATTAGTGTTTCTGCAGGTGTTGAGGTGTTTGCGGAATGATGATGCTTGTGTTTGTGTGTGTTCCTTAATTCTTATGTGTAGGGGTCTCGTGGTGCTGCCCACGTAGAATTTTCCGCAGGCAGAGCATTCTAGTCTGTATACTACGTGTGTGCGGTGGCAGATTGTTGCGGGGTATACTGAGCAATTTGCCAATGTGCATGGTGGTAGGTCCTCGTTGTGCCTGCGTTTAGAGAGCTTCTGTTTAAGAGATGGCCAGAGTGGGTTAGTTGCCTATTGAGACCCTCTCTTCTGATAGCCCTTCGGATAGCCGTTGTGATCTTGTCGCTGAGATGGGGCATTTTAAGGAAGCAAGTATTGGTGGGGAAGCTTCTTACACGTTTTCTCGTGTTCCAGAGGTGTTTAGTGACAGTGCTGGGGTATCCGTTTGTCTCTAGGACCTGGTGGAACCATTTTGTGCATTCTGTCTTGTCTTTTGGCTTGCTGCTTTTGTTTTGGATGCGGATGATCTCATTCCTAGCATATCCGATAATGGCCTTAGTAGGGAGGGCCGACTTGTAGCGTACAAATATACTTCGGCTGGCTGGTTTTCGATAGAATTTAGTAATGACGGTCCCTTCATCTGATATTTTTAGGTTGAAATCTAGGAGTGATAGGGTTCCTTCATCGCTGGGGTGTTCTATGGTGAATTCTATGTGTGGGTCGGTATCCGAGAATGTAGCGTAGATGTTCTCAGCATCGGCGCGTGATGATATGAGGATTAGGACATCATCGACATATCTCGAGAGGAATATGACCGAGTTGCACGTGTTGCTCGGCGTTCGAGTCTGTCCATGTATGAGATGGCCAGTATTCCTGAGAGGCTGGAATCATGGGCAGTCTTGTAATTTGTCTATATGTTTGGCGTTGGTAGGTGAAGTATGTGTTGTCTACTATTATAAGTAAGAGTTTGTGGATGTCTGAGGGAGTGAGGCCGAAGTAGTGTAAGTTACAGGAGGAGATGTGGTCGGTGATTAGATCTACTGCTGGGTGTGCAGGTACTGTGGTGTAGAGGGCAACTACATCGAGGCTGAAGGCGTATTTACCTCGTTTTAATTGTTGTGGTTGGAGGGTGTTTAGACGGCGGAGTACTAAATACCCAGCTGCCGACTGGGAGCGTACCACCCGCACCCCACCTCCTCTCCTCTCTCACATCCCATCCCTATTTTTATTCTTCAATAGCTAACCGGACACAGCCTACCCGCGACTTACGTGACCTAGATAAACTAAGGCATTCCACACATCAGCAGAAAAATAAATAAATAAATAATAATAATAATAATAATAATAATAATAATAATAATAATAATAATAATAATAATAAAGACAACAAAATAGAGAACATACAAAATTAAAAACGTATGTTCATTGCAAGTTGGAAAAGTTTTCAAACAAAAACAAAACAAATATATTTACAATTTAAAACTATTTAAAGTCTGCTTCTACTAGTATTTTCCTCTTTATCACTTTCCACTCCGCCCACCACTCCTCATTATTCCGCGAATATATAAAACAGTCAATGTCCAAACAAGCAAGCAAATTATCTCGATGGAGAAAAATAAATGATGCTTGAAATAAACAAAAAATAAAACTTGATAATGTCAAGAAGTTATAAATACACATCCATTTAAATATATTTTTTAAAAGAATCGTTTTAAAGAAAAGAATGAATAAAGTTTGCAAGGAATAAATGACAAAATAAATTTAGAAATGTGCAAAAATATGAATGAAACGAAAGAACATGAAAAAATAAATTAACTATTATTAAATTGACCAGGAAAAGAATAATAGATTAATACAAATAATACAAAACAAAAATAATACAAAATACAAATGATGCATAAAACTAATAATACATAAAAAAATAATTCATAAAACAAATAATACATAAAACATAATACATAAAACATAATACATAATACATAATACATAAAACAAATAATACATAAAACAAATAATACATAAAACAAATAATACATAAACAAATAATACATAAACCATAATACATAAAACAAATAATACATAAAACATAATACATAAAACAAATAATACATAAAACAAATAATTCATAAAACAAATAATACATAAAACATAATACGTAAAACATAATGCATAAAACATAATGCATAAAACAAATAATTCATAAAACGTAATACATAAAACATAATACATAAAACATAATGCATAAAACAAATAATACATAAAACAAATAATACATAAATATGATGCGTCAAAGGAAGATATAAGAAAAAAAGAATAAAAGATGTAACTGATTTTTTAAAACAAAGTACGAAAGAAACAAATGGATAAGTAAAGTTTAAAAATGAATTGATATGTACATATATATATATATATATGTGTGTGTGTGTAGATATCGATTTATTTTTAAACTTTACTTATCCATTTGTTTCTTTATATATATATATATATATATATATATATATATATATATATATATATATATATATATATATATATATAGTAAGTTATAAAATATATATGGCGATTAAGCTACACTGAATATTCCGCGTTTCATCCACTCTATGACTCTTCAGGCTTATGCGCCTAAGCCTGAAGAGTCCTAGAGTGGATGAAACGCGGAATATTCAGTGTAACTTAATCGCCATATATATTTTATAACTTACTAACTAGCTCTACCTACGTATTGAGCACTTTTGAAGTAAATACTTAATGTTTGCGCATAAATTTATACTTTCGTATATTAATTTTATGTGAGTAAATGAAGTAGCTATATATATATATATATATATATATATATATATATATATATATATATATATATATATATATATATATATATATATATATATAGATGAGAATACTGGAAATAGTATTCCGACAAAATAGAGAAATGAAAAGGAATAAACCGAGTGATGTGTTCATCAATCTTTCGTCTTTATTTCACCCAGAGAAAGTCTCGAAATTAAGACGAAATGGTGATGAACACATAACTCGGTTTGATCCTTTCTCTCTCTCTCTCGCTCTCTCTCTTTCTCTCTCTCTTTCTCTCTCTCTCCATATATATATATATATATATATATATATATATATATATATATATATATATATATATATATGGTTCTTATTGCTGAGCACTCTAAAGTGAAATTAAAGTTGGTCACTTAAGCTCACATGTTCAGATCATGATTATATAATCATAAGATCACTCTCGTCATCTAAGAATTTATATAAATGTTAATTTCAACTGTATGTCTCGCTGGCAGTTAACGTTGGCCATGTTGTTTGTTCCTTGCTAATCGAGTCAGAGATAGCTTTGTGGCCGAGTTCGAATTTCCCGACCGGCTGTAATCATAAATCCCTGCAGGGATGATTTCTGAAAGGATGAAACACGTGTGTTTGTAGATATTATAAAGATAATAATTACAGTAATAATTATGTAGCCCCTTTAAGAATTCGGTTCTTATTGGTGATAGGTAGAAATATATGAACATAGGCTCAAAAAACTTCACATAAAGATAAATGCTAATCTAATCTAAGCGGCCACATAATATATATATATATATATATATATATATATATATATATATATATATATATATTACATATCATTCAAACACGGTATTGTTTGAATATATGGCAGTTTTAGTCATTTAGAACTGGGTTAAAGCTTCACCGTTCACTCATTTTTTAATCAAATTTCAAATACTTATTACCGTTTATAGACCACCGTCTCAGCTATATTGTTAAAAAAATTCAACTTTCGTTCACTAAAACAAAATTTATTATTATTACTGGTGTACAAATCGTTACAAAAAACCGAAAGGGGATGAGTAATATTTTTTATGACTGATTTCCATAGCAACCACGTCGCTTCAGCGACTACTGTTGCTACTAATTCACGAAAAAGAAGTAACAAGTAAAACAGAGAGAATGAAAAAATGAAAGGAAGATGACGGGGGGATTTTATTGAAAGCAGACGAGTACCGTACATTGTTTATATATATGTGTATGTTATGTTTATAGGGGCAAAAAATAAGACTGAAATTAAACAAAGAACAGGTGAATTTATTAGAAGCCTAGAAAACTCATGGATTACAATAGAAAAATTCGATCATCAAAAGTAATATGGTTAAGCTTAAACATGAAAAAGTAAATGACTAGTAGTTAAAACTGGAAAAGAAAAGGACAAGATATTCGAGTAAAAAATATAATAAATTTAAAACTTAAAATATTGCAGCATTAAGAATTTTTTTAATTCAATTTATCACAGTATATAATCAATTGTATATACTATGAGAATACCCAGAATTGATTGACTTGTTTGTAATGTAATAATCAACCCAGGCGATATATTAAAGTTATTATTTAAGTAAGGGGGGAGACATAGTAGGTTAAAGTTATGAAAATTATTGTCGAAATTAGTAACATATCCAAGAATTATGAAAAATGACGAAATGTGAGTTACTTGATTGGTATAATGATATAATAAGCTCAGACAATATATCAAATATACTATATAAGTAGGAGGGAGAGGCATAATGTGGGTTTTTAATTATAAAAATTATGGTCGAAATTAGTAACATATCCAGGATTATGAACAAAGATTAAATGTGAGTTAATAAAATAATCACCCCAGGAAATATATCAAAGTAATTATGTTAGTAAGAGAGAGCGATAAGGATGGTTTAAATTATGAAAAATAATCGTCGAAATTAGTAACATATCCAAGAATTATGAAAAATGATAATATGTTATTTAATGCATTAGTGTGTTTACAATGAAATAATCAGACCAGACAATATATCAAAGTTATTATTTTAGTAAGGGGGCGATACAGTTTTAATAAAAAAAACTAGAATAATATGATTGTGCCTTCATTTATACTGAACAGAACGCTCATAGCATGCTCAGCAACAATATATTACATATGAAAAATGCTGCTGTGGAATTTCCACAGGTCCCGCTAGTTATTATTATCATTATTATTATTATTATTATTATTATTATTATCATCATCATCATTGTTGTTGTTGTTGTTATTCTTAGTAGTAGTAGTAGTAGTAGTAGTAGTAGTAGTAGTAGTAGTAGTAGTAGTAGTAGTAGTAGTAGTAACTGGATCAATTATTATGATTAGGAAAATAAACAATTAAATTGGAAAAATGATTGACATATAATATAATAATATCGCAGAAGAAATGTGAAAATAGATGTAAACATGATTTTTGGTTTGCATAAACAAATAACTAGATTGGGGTTACATCAGGTGGTGTGTATGAGACACGTGATGAGATGCGTGTAGATTTGGTGAGATTCTAAGCAGTCGTTAGCTGGACATCAGAGACAACGGACGTCTCAAAAAGGGGAGTTGTTCTCCATGACGCAGGGAGCGGCGTCATTTCAGACAGCTAAGATGTAAAAACGTGTAATCTCTGAAGATGTCAGCCGAAATCATGAAAGTAAATGTTCGTAAATAATTCAGGTATGTGTTGTGTTATTTACATCTGTTAAAAAGAACTGTTTGTCTACAACTGTTCGTATACGTCCACGTCAATCGTTTCCTGTTAGAACTGTTGCATAAATGTTAAAATATACAAATTAGACGATCAACTAAATGATGCAACGAGCTTGCATACACGCATTTGTACGTACATGAATATACAGATGAAATATAAAACCCAACTATTCAACATGTACGGAGTTATGGAATATATAAATATACACACAACGTAACAAAAGCCCTTTTTAGAGCTCCATAATATAACACATAAATTTTACATTTTTCACCCGAAACACGTTCTAGTTTAACACATATGTAACACTTCCAGCTTACTTTTAAGGAGTCTCCCTCTAATGACTTTTCTGTTGCGTTTCTAAATTTGTGTTCCTCTGTTCTTGTTGTTAAGCATTTAAGTATAAGTCTATAACGTATACAACATAGCAATCACACGGGAGGCAACTCTGTTACCATTAACACCATGTGTTTTAGGAGGAAAGCTTCGAAATAACAGTCGTAGTACTGGCGGCACACACTGCGTTTCTCAATGATCAATTGTAAGCACATTAGGTACATTACATTCTAGTTTGCATTATTCACACTTCATTAGGAGAATCCTTCAAAATCGTCAAATGCGAACAGTTAAAGGAAAAAATATGTAACGTTTATGACATTTAAAAACTGAAGCAAAAACTAAATATTTGCATAAATATATTTTAACACATGATAGTTAAGACTTCCTTAAATGACTATGCATCTTCAAGTGTGTGGCATAAGATTTTGTCTTATTTTCCAGGCAGTGACGGAGCACAGGTTCTATCTTTAGTTAGAAATCAGACTTTGACTGTTTTTTTTATTATTTCTAATCTGAAGATGTAACCTTTTAAAGTATTTTAATAGCCATGTAATTGCCGCAGAACATAGTAATTAATACGATGCGATGCTACTTAGATGTTGTTTTTCTTCCGGAAAACATATAGCAATATTTTTCCCAAACAAACTTGTGCACGTAGTTTGAAATTAAGAAAATATATCCGTGGCGTATGCAAAAGAAAATATTACTTTACTCATACATACATACATACATACATACATACATACATACATACATATATATATGTGTGTGTGAGAGAGAGAGAGAGAGAACGTGATTATATATATATATATATATATATATATATATATATATATATATATATATATATATATATATATATATACTAGCAGGTCGCCCGGCATTGTTCATTCGTAAAATACGCTTAAATATGACATCTTGATTAAAGCAAATTTCGTATTTATTATTATACGAGCGGAGGATACCCAGCGTTGCCCGGGTGTTTGTAGGTGTGTGTAGGGGGGGGGATAAGTAATTACCCTGAAACGATGTTTAAAAAATCGGAAAAACCAAAACCAAAATTTAAAAAAAAACAGCGAAAAAAAAACGCTGTGTGTATAGGGGGGAAGTAAACTAAAGAATAAGTAAAGTAAAAAAAATAAAGAAACGTTGCCCGCGTGTCTAAAGATGTAAAAGAAAAAAAAATAGTTTTGGTCGTGAGGCTGGATTGAACCCGGGAGCCTTGACGCGGGGGTGAAACAAACTCCAACCACTTAACCGTGTAGGACAAGAGTAAGAAGAGTTGATTATAGTGTTAAAATAAGGCTTATAAAGCGAGTGAAAGAGGTTTGATTGACAGATAGTCACTAAATGAGGTAATCGCCGGAGCGTTACGAGATGACTTAGCAGTATTTTATTTTTTTTGTTTTACTTCACATTAGCGTTTATTAAATTACGTATTTCGTTTACTATCTAGACATCTCTCTCTATCTGTCTGTCTGTCTGTATGTCTGTCTCTGTCTCCCTCTCTCTCTTTCTCTGTTTGCGTTTGTGTATGTCTCTCTCTCTCTCTCTCTCACTTCTTCTTCCTTACTCTAAAGACTGTTACTAAAAAAGAAAATGGCGTCTGGCTGTTTTTCTTTTGTAAAAACTTCGATCGTTAATATTTTTTGTAAGCGTATTTTTTTTTACTTCACATTTTTGGCTTGTTATTTTTCGTTTAACTATCGTATCTAACTATTTTTAATGTGCTAATAACTTTGGTAACGTTGTCATAGCGTAGAAGTTCATAGTTTAGCTTGTGTGAGGAGAACAACATGTTTTTTTTTAATTCAGACTGTCATTAGAACTTGCTGACGTCAAGATCACGTGAGATGACTCAGCGAGTTTTAAATACAAGTTGACCCAAAATAAACGGCCCCGTGTATACTTTATGTAGAAGAGTTGGCGCCCGTATTTTTTGGGGCAGTTATAAATCGATTTAAAAATATGTAATGTTTAACATTAAAATGTCACTTTTGCCCCCCCCTGCAGAAAATCGATCAGTTGACGCACTTCTTATGGTCTTTTTGGGCTAATTTTTTTATATTTGTCGTCCAGAGGGTGGGGCTTTAATATGATGCCAAGTTTGTGAATTTTTGCTCCGTCGGTCAAAAGTTTTTAGCAGGCACACAAACATACATAGATACATACATTTTCGGTTTTATATATATATAGATTATTTTAGACCAAATATATAGTAATGATTTAAAAAGTTTTTTTTAAAAATGACTCGTGCGCCACCACCGAGAATCGAAACTAAAACGCTTAGCTTACGATTTACTTTTCCTTTTACGTTAATGACTTAACTCTGAAAACATGTGTACTGCAAGACTAAAAATTAAACCATGAACCAATACCTATTACGTCACGCATGTATATTCGTAATGCTGTCGTCCGACCTTCACCTGGCTAATTTCATTTTATAAATTCTCACAATTTCAAAATCTATTTTTCCCGGCAAAATCCGAATAAAAAGTGTCGCGTGTGTTCGAATACCCTATATATTAAGTTTCATGTCTGTACACAAAAACTAACGAAGGAGTTTAGTAAGCAAAAGTCTTTAAACAAAAATATATTGG
The DNA here is from genome assembly GCF_053919585.1 of Euprymna scolopes. Classification (NCBI taxonomy): domain Eukaryota; kingdom Metazoa; phylum Mollusca; class Cephalopoda; order Sepiida; family Sepiolidae; genus Euprymna; species Euprymna scolopes. The sequence continues at coordinate 131,921,784 of NC_136489.1, forward strand.
CATACATAAATATACATAGAAATAGCTTGTGTTTACTATAACATTTTTACACTAATATTACGCAAGTATAAATCATGTAGAATATCTACATGAATATGATTACACGTAATAATTAAGTTAAGATAACGATCCCATGAGAAAAGCGAAAAAACTAATAAGGAATTAATTAAAATAAGTGTTTAAAAGAATATGCAAATTAGCTAGCTCTTTTGCAGATGAATGCAATTAAACGACCAATATATAATGAAGTTGTGTTTTCTTTTTAAATAAATAGAAAGAAGGGTTTTTAATATGAATATCAATAAAAAACAAAACAAATTCATAGGAGCATAAAAGAAAAGAAAGGTAAAGTATATATATATATATATATATATATATATATATATATATATATATATATATATATATAGCAATAAAAATATAAACTATCTATATTTTTCACAGATTACTAATGCATTTCAATATTGAGCTTTCCATCCGAGAGTTGAGCTCTTTTTCCTTCTCTTCTCGTTATCTCTCAATTCCACATATGTTGCTCTATTGTTGTCTCTCTACATCTCTCTCGGACTCCCTGTCTGCCTGTCTGTCTGTCTGTCTATCTCTCTCCCCCTCAACCTCTCTCTCTCTCTCTCTCTCTCTCTCTATATATATATATATATATATATATATATATATATATATATACATATATATATATATATATATATATGTATTTATATATATATATAAATATATAAAAAATATATATAAATGAATATAAATATATATAAATATATATATGAATATATATAAATATATATCAATATATATATATATAAATATATATATATATGTATTACTATATATATAATATATTAATAAATATATATAAATATATATATAAATATATATAAATATAAATCTATATATATAAATATATATATAAATATATCCATAAATATATACATATAAATCGCGTATTATTAGCTTTTCATGTCTAATCACCATTTAGATGTTTGATGGATAAATATAATTCTAACAATTTAATAATATAATACACATTTAGGTATGCTATTATTTGAATTTCATTAATAAAATATTCAAAAAACATGTAGAATATAACTGAAATCCATGTGCATGCACGCATATAAAAACTATTTTTCTTTCTCTGCAAATTAAATACAGACGTACATATATATATATTTAAAAAAAAACATAAAGCGGAAGACCAGTACCCGCATTAAGCTGGTCTGCAGTTTAATTTGTTGCTGGCTATCTTGCTCTTGCTTGTTGCTGGATCTCAACATTTTGAACCGAGAGAGAGACTTAGCTGTCGTACAAAGCTAAGACTCTGTAACATCATATTTGTATAGATACTCCCTCAGACATTTGGGCTCGTGGATTTTAAACGTCTGAGGGAGTGGCACTCGTCTGACAAGACGTTGCAATCATCATATATATATATATATACATATATACGTACATATGTATATGCACGTATATATATACATATGTATGTACATATATACATGTGTGTGTGTGTGTGTTTATATGTTTGAGTAAAAAGCTGACGTCCTCCCCTGATGTAGTAGAAACTGACACGGATTTTTAAAATATAGAACAGTCAATACTTTTCAAAATCAATTCGCTCTGACTGAAATCTAAAATAGAAATAAAAACAGAAATAAGCGTCGGATATTCTTTTTATTAAGTATTTTGTATTGTTTTATTTTTTCTATTTTTACTAATCATTGGTTTGCGTCTTGACTCAAAATGCATGTTCAAATAGATGCTGTATTTTTTATTTTTTATTTTTATTTTATTTTATTTTTTTTTTAGAGATAAATATACACTCGATTTTCATCCTCACGGAGAGCAACAAAAGCACAAAGAAAAATGCGGGTTATCAGCGTTTTACTAAGCACGAATAAGGATTATATAATTTTTCGTTTTAGTAACAGACACACGCAAACACAAAATTGCTTCAAAGATAGAGGTGTGCGTGAGTGGTTTAATAGTTACTGTCACAGACTATGGGATCGGATATGCAGTGTTCAAATCTAAGGTGATTTATCCTGACGGCGAGAAAACTGCTTGTACACAAATAACGCACTGTGTTTAATCAATCGTTATGTGTTTAAGCATCATAATCAACACATTTCAAACGCGTTGATATGCCGTAAAAGTAGATACAACAAACATGTGCTTAAATACTAATTGTCTTACAAAATATATATTAATATAATTTTATCCCTTACTTTTGGACGTTTCTATTTTGAAAATAAATAATTGTTATAATTCTTTTTCTATCCTTTGAAAAGGATTCAAATTTTAGTATGTTATTATGCATGATAACGACTACCAGTGGTCAAAATTTCAGCTTTTCACAATTGTTATTTCTTACAAATATTAGGTTTTAAAGTTTTGTCCCTTAGTTTTGGACGCTAGTGTATGTATGTATGTATATATATATATATATATATATGTGTGTGTGTGTGTGTGTGTGTGTGTGTGTGTGTGTGTGTGTGTGTTCTTTAAAATAGTGATGACGTTACATCGACTGAAATATTATGAATAGTAGTTCAAATAGTTCGGATAATCGAAATCAAAGAAATTAGTCAATCCTTATTGATTGGGTTTTGTTTAGTTCTGGGAGGTCCACACTCTCTAAGAAAGGGATATTTTATTACTATGGCTATGACAACATTGTTTTGACTCTCGAGTATATATCCGACACAGTTAGACACAGTTAATCAACCGGGAACCACATCACTCAAAAAAAAAAAAGCATATAAGATATCAACGGATACACACTTAAGAGTTAAAACAATGAAAAGAATATGCTGTTGTCCTAGCCATATTTATTACTAAGAACCTTAAACGCCCTTACTGTGGAATGCCGACGGAGCTACCTAAGCATTTTTGTAGGCCTGAGTGCGCTTATCCTAGTGCACTGGCTTTTCAAAACGACACCTGGTGTTGTGTCTAACTTCCTGGAGAACTGACTCACTCCTGAAAATTTTGCAAATGCGAAAAAAGCTTGATTCTACAACAGTGAAACCATATACAGGCAACTATGACTTAAATCTGTGAAATCAAAAAAGGAGATTATTATCATGCCACTATTAGGAAACTTAAAAACGTTTAAAATATTTATAATCTTCCATGATATTATAATATCATATATATATATAAAAGTCACCAAGATCGTTTAATTAACAACGATTTTTAAAGTTGAGGAGAATTAATTCGCCCTGAAACGGTCGATCCAATAAAAGTCTACGGCTTCTATAAAATCGGACTGTTGTAAAGAGAATATCGTGTTTCTACTTTTCCTCTCTGGCAGGATTCATTCGCCCAAGTGGATAAATACTTCTCATCGCATTTAATGCCCATCGCACTTCTAATGTTTTTGATGAAAAATTCCACTGGGTGTCATAATAAATCATTAGGAGCGGAAACACCAAGTTACACTTGTTCAACGAACAGTTATTTTTGCAAATATGATTTGCTCTTATTGTTTTTCTCTTAGTTAAAAAAAAAAAACTTTCTCCCAAGACTCTAATAACTGTTAAACATGTTTTTTATCACTTTTCACGAAGTTATTTGCACACCTTAGAGACTTGGAATAGAAGTAAAGCAACATTCTGCCCTGCCAAATTTATATGCATGTGTGTGTGTGTGTGTGTGTGTGTGTGTGTAAAGAATATGTACGCGTACGAATTAAAGTTCATGTACACCTTTAGTTCTATATGTGAGTATATCAATGTACCAGTGTGTGCATGAATGAATATATATATATATATATATATATATATATAACTATTTCATTTATTCACATAAATTTACTATACGAAAGTATAGATTTATGCGTAAACTTTAAGTATTTACTTCAAAAGTGCTCAATACGTAGGTAGAGCTAGTTAGTAATTTATAAAATATATATGGCGATTAAGCTACACTGAATATTCTGCGTTTCATCCAACTATAGGATTCGTCAGGCTTATGCGCATAAGCCTGACGAATCCTATAGTTGGATGAAACGCAGAATATTCAGTGTAGCTTAATCGCCATATATATTTTATAAATTTATATATATATATATATATATATATATATATATATATATATATACACACACACACAGACATGACAGAAAAAATAGACACACATATTAGATTGGTGAAAAAATAATGTCGTTTTTTGACGTTCAAAAATGATGTCGAAAAACGACATTATTTTGGCACCAACCAATGGCAACAGTTTATTTCAATAAACATATAATTGATAGAACAAATTAAAAGTAAATAGTCACAAATTTAATAACTAACTTGCTTGTCATTCACTTTGTTGTTTTTAATGCTAAGAATCTTTCTAGGCATGGTATTGATCAATTGCCGAATTTCATCTTGAGGAATTTCTTGCCATGTCTGACGCAATAATGCTAAAAGTTCAGGCTTGGAGAAATGGCTTCATTTTCTTTTTGCGAAGGTTTCGGTTTTCAATTGGGTTCATATTCGTGAACTACTTGGTCATGGAAGTTTATTAATCTCATTTTGGCTCAACAAATTTTGTGTGATTCTATCAGAGTGACAAGGATTTCCGTCTTTTATAGATAGGGAGTTAATTTGGTTCATTTTACCACTTGAGAGTATTGGTAGGAGTCCTTCATGTAATATTGAAACATATTTAGCAGAATTGATGTTTCCTCCGCACTTCATCAGGTCTGAGCGAATATCATTCAAAATTGCACCCTATACCATAACTGAGAAACTTTCATTTTTCAGCGTTGGCTGCTGGCTTTTTAAGTCAAACTCTTACTGAGCGAGCCTAGATAACCATACCCTTCCACTGTGAAGAAATAATGCCAATCGTGACCCATCAGAGACATTGACATTGGTTGAAATATCATAGGTCTCTCCACCACCTCACGAGCACAATCTTTTCTGCGCTTGACATTGGCAGAACGAAGAAGACATCTCCTTCTCGCAGCTCTAATATAGCTGTCCAGCTTGTGAAGATACCTGGCAACTGTTCTGGGATTGGAACCAATTCGTGTTGCAATGTCAGAGGCTTTGCACCGAGGATTCTCTTCAACATTTCTTTTCACAAGACGCAAGGTTTTTTGCAGATGGCCCAGGGTGGATTGGATGGGGTTTTGTGCACTCTTTGTCCTCTCTTGTGAATGTAGTGATCATACTATTAACAGTAGAAAGAGGTATGGAAAGATTGACGGCAATTTTGCGTTGGATAAGATCATGCTTCATGTTGACCTACGATTCGTCATTGCAGAAATTCTGATAGGACTGGTGCTCCTTTGGTTTGTGGTATGCTTCGATGTTGTTAGATGAATGAGATATTCTTAGTTATTTAAGCACTATTCTTACTTGTAAATATAAATAAGTATATATTAATCTTGGGGAAAATAGTTACTTTAGTTTCTATTCTTTTCTGTCTATAATATAATATATATATTTGGGCAGAGCACTGTCGTAAATAATCCCACCCGCTACTTAATTAGCTGAAAATGCGAAGCTCGTTGTTTGTTTGTTTACGAACAGGCCATTTGAGCACTAGAAAAGTGGTGGCCGGTGTCTATTTTAATAGACATTCCGACGAGTTATTTACGGGCGTCGATGCCATGGTCGAGTGGGAGAACTGCCGACTGTCAACACGACGGTTCTAGGTTCAATCCTTGGCTTGGGAGAGATGCTAGTCTAGCGGCACTGATGAATTGTGATACAACGAAACAGGACTGTATGTCGATGACTACAAATATATATGATGATTGCAGCGTCTTGTCAGACGAGTGCCACTCCCTCAGACATTTAAAATCCATGATTCCAAATATCTGAGGGAGTATCTATACAAATATGATGTTACAGAGTCTTAGCTTTGTACGACAGCTAAGTCTCTCTCTCTCGGTTCAAAATGTTGAGATCCAGCAACAAGCAAGAGCAAGATACCTAGCAACAAATTAAACTGCAGACCAGCTTAATGCGGGTACTGGTCTTCCGCTTTATGGTTTTTTTAAATTAGAGATTTGCTTCTCCTAGAAAGGTTGCCTTCACCACGGCTTACGGGAGCCCTCTCTACCCCAATACACATATACACACACACAAATATACACGGTGCTAGTTGGCCGTTGACCCAGAAAAAGAGTTCATTCGCCCTTTGGAAGGTCTTGTTTTTAATCCTTCAGGGAGACTAGCCGCCCTCCTCACCAAACAAGTCTGGTGGGGGAACCAGTTTAGTCGCCGGTGACCCGACCATGAGGCAGGTAGTACTGGGTTACATGGTACCAGTAGCATATGACATGACCTGACATAAAATATATATATATATATACATACAAATATATATATAATAAATTCCACAGCCAAACAACGCCGCAGCTCACAAGAGCCATGACAGCCAACGAACCGGAAGTCCAAGACTCGAGTTTCGCCCTCATTTGGGCTCAGCAGTTAGACACATCCGAACTCAGGATTCGAAACCCGAGCCTCTTGCATGCGAGGCAAGCACTCTACCAACTGAGCAAACGCCCCGCAGACAAGAAGTTCTATTAACCAACACAGATCAAGTAAACCGCGTCGAAATCCGACTGTGAAATGAACCCACTTCGTCTTGACAAGGGACGCGGCCGTCCAACCAGTCAATAACCCTTGCCGATGTCTCACAAGTAGGATTTTAACTCGAAGGGACGACGCCGTCCAGCAATGCTAACCCAACGAGCAACTTATAATAGGATTTTCAGAATGTGAGAGATTGTATAATAAATTCCACAGCCAAACAACGCCGCAGCTCACAAGAGCCATGACAGCCAACGAACCGGAAGTCCAAGACTCGAGTTTCGCCCTCATTTGGGCTCAGCAGTTAGACACATCCGAACTCAGGATTCGAAACCCGAGCCTCTTGCATGCGAGGCAAGCACTCTACCAACTGCAAACGCCCCGCACACAAGAATTTCTATTAACCAACACAGATCAAGTAAACCGCGTCGAAATCCGACTGTGAAATGAACCCACTTCGTCTCGACTTCGTCTTGTGTGCGGGGCGTTTGCTCAGTTGGTAGAGTGCTTGCCTCGCATGCAAGAGGCTCGGGTTTCGAATCCTGAGTTCGGATGTGTCTAACTGATGAGCCCAAATGAGGGCGAAACTCGAGTCTTGGACTTCCGGTTCGTTGGCTGTCATGGCTCTTGTGAGCTGCGGCGTTGTTTGGCTGTGGAATTTATTATACAATCTCTCACATTCTGAAAATCATATATATACATATATATATATGGAAAGATAGATAGATAGATTGATAGATCGCAAGATAGATGGATATATGTATGTATGTGTGTGTGTGTGTGTGTGTGTGTGTGTGTGTGGATGACTATATATATAATTTTGTATACCTTACTTACAGGTTGAAAAGGTTTTTTGAAAAAAGATTTTTCAACTTCAAGATTTTTTATCTTATATTTATTCATTGAACAGCAAGTATAATTCCGGTTTGCTTTTATTGCAATCCGTCTTTTCTATCCGGAGGGTCAAAATTCATACGTTCTGTTCGAGTGTAAAAAGAAATCGAACAGAACGTTTGAAAGTCAAATAATGAAAACATCTGAATTGATGTCACTAAGATTTGAATTGATGTTACTAATTTATGATGCTTATGCAAGATTGGTGTTGATGTCGGTAAAAGAATTTCCTACAAGACAAACCAGAGACACAGTTAATAAGAAATTTCAACCTGAGAGACTCATAACATCAAATACCCATCAAATTTTTTTTTGTAGAAGCGAATACATGTTGTGAAAAAGGCAATATTTGTTTTGATTCTCAGTAAACCCGGGAGTATAAACATTTCCAATTAATCATTACTCCCTTATGTTATACGCGATGCCCACCCTATCAGCTGTATATCCAAACTGAAGAAAAGCAAGCAAAAGCAGGAGAGAAAAAGAAAAAAGAAAAACAACGTTAAGGTTAAGTAGATATTTCAAAGCGTGAAAAAGAGCTAATAAAGAGAAATTACTTTTAAAAAAGTTAGTTTTTTGTCCCGTAAGAGAATTCAGAATCCAAGCAGCTGCAACTACGCATATAGTATTAAGAATTCTCCTTGCTTCGTAGCTTGTGCTGATGGCGCATTGTGTAATAATTATCACTGCTAACAAAAACAGATATGGTTCGACCACAGAATTGAAGTAATGTTTGTCTACAAAAACTGAACAGTTATTATACACTGATGTAAGAGTACATTTTAATGCTAATATACGTATTAAATGATAATTTTCTTCTTGATTCAAACACAAGTATTTTTTTGTTACTCACTTTTCATCAAGACATTTTATATTATTTCTAAGCTCTACTTGTGTATTGAGCACTGATGCTAAAAATTTACACACACATACATATATACATATATGTATATATAGGGCATTATAATATATATATATGTATATATATATATATAGGTAATGTGCATGTATATATATATAGGTAATATATACGTATATGTATATATATATATATATATATTCTTAAAGATACCATGTTAAAAGGAATAGACACACAAGTATTTACTCATTTCCCAAATCTTAGACTTTTATTGGTAATGCCTTGCGTACAATTGGCAGACAATGCTTAATAGTTCATCAATCATAATTTTACACAACTGGACTTCATCAGCGCGTAGAAAAAAAAAATTTTCAAATATTTCACAGTCCACGAATAGGACTTTTATTATTAACACTGTGGGTATTCATTTTTCTTCTCCACAACATATATATAATTATCAAACGGGCTTTATCTGCATTTTAAATTGAACCCACTTGCCTTGAAATGCAATAATCTCTCAAATTCTATAGTACAGGTCGCCGACGTTTTTTTTTTTTTTTTTTTTTTTTTTTTTCTTATTGTTCATATTTCATTTTTTTCACATTCCGGTAAACACAGGCTCTAATTGTTGGGCTTGCAGTTTTTAATAATTCAATTTATTTTCTATTGATTTATTTTTTTAAGTGATTATTTAATTAATAATAATATGTGTTTTAAAAATTAATTAATTAATTAATTAATTAGATCATAATTTGGCAAATTAATCAGTAAGAAAATAATAAAATGAATTATTAAAAAAACTCGATGTGAACAGAATTTAAGCCTTTTGATTAACGAAAGTCTGAAAAAATGAAACACATGCAAGTGAAAAATTAAAAATCAGATAACAGTATTGCACTTTTCCAAAGTTTATTTTAAAAGTTGAAAAGATAATTTGGGGCTCTGGAAACATCCACGCATTTATTTTATTCACTAATTAGCGAATAAGCTTAGCTAGCAAAATTGTAGATTTAGATTTAAATGTAGATTTAGCGTCTTACATTAGAATTTTAATAGATGAAAAATATATTTTGAGACGCTGAAGACATATAGACTTTAATATGACACTGTTTCAAATGGGTTTGTTACCATTTAGTAAAATATAGTATTCATGATTTGAATTAGTTTGAGGACAAAAACATTAAATCAGCAGAAATATTCATTATGTTTATTTTGTGTTTTCCTTTAAAACTTTAGTTAGAAATAAAAGTAAAACACTGAATATCCGAAAAAAAGCTTACTTAATAGAAGTCACTAGCTTTGCAAACTATACGTAACAGTTCTTTCTGAAATGTTTAATTTGGATTTTAAACAATGAATTTTCAAATAAGTTTTCGTTACAATACCTTTACTTTATATACCATTTTAAAGAGCGTTTTTCGTTCTATCGAATCGTCTAAATTACGACCGTTTTTAAACAATTATACCTTCGTTAAACACAAGATAGAAAAAAGTGAATTCGCACAATTTTGTTATTTCAATTCAATCTAGGTCAGAAAGCTGCTGAAACATTGCGATATCAACAAAGCGTTTAGCCCAGGAATCAATACTGAACGCACAACACAATGATGGTTAAATATTTCGTTGCGGCAGAGAGAGTCTTGAAAATGGTGAGTGTAGAAGTCGGCCATCGGATGTTGGCAATTAAGAACCTTAGTCGAGACTAATCTATTCTGTTCTGATTAAGACAACGTATAGGACAATTTTCAACTATTTGAGTGAGATTGGAAAGACAAAATACTTGATAAATTGGGTCTTCACGAATTGAACAACAACCAAAAGAAATGCCGTTATGACGTGTCATCTTCCTTTCTTTTATACAACCAGAATGGCCCGTTTCTCGACCGGGTTGTGACTTGCGATGAAAAGTGGGTTGTTTACGACACCCAGCGACACCCAGCTCAGTGGTTAGACCCTGATGAAGATCCACGACACTTAGTGAAGCCAGAGTTGTACGAAAAAAAAAAGTTTTGCTCACTATTTGGTGGTCTGTAACCGGTCTCATCCATTATAGTTTTTCGAATACAAGCGAAAACATTATGGCGATGAAGTACTATCAATTAAATACATCGGAAACTTCGACAACACTACTTAATATTAATTAAAAGAAAAGCTCAAATCTCCCGCACGACAATGCTCGCCCGCACGTTTCCAAACCGATCCTGCAGATGTTCAACGAATTGGGCTACGAAACTCTGCCTCATCCGCCATACTCTCCAGACCTATCACCTAGATGCCTTTTTAAAGCATCTCGACAACTTTCTGTATGAGATATTTCAAAAACCTAAGAGATATCAAAAACGCCTTCAGTGACTTCATCGCAATTAGAACGCAAGATTTTGAAGTTCCTGGCATAAATATAATTGTTTTGCATCTGCAAAAGTATGACGATTCTGATGGTGCTTATTTCGATCAATAATTTTTTGTTTGGACCGAGATATTTTCATCTGAATTTAAAAGTTAAAAACCGTAAGAACTTTCTTGTTAACTTGACTATATAGTCCACATTCTCTACCCTTACGCCTAGGAGCAATGTTCCAAAATTCTTAATGATCAATTAATTAGTTAAGAATGAATACAAATATATAAAGATCATATATAATATATAAAGATTATATATAATATATAAAGAAATATATAATATATAAAGATTATATATAATATATAAAGATTATATATAATATATAAAGATCATATATTACGTACAAATATATAAAGGTAGTTAACTTTGTATCATTAGAGATATAGAGTGCAGCCTAATGATCTAAGATTTTCTGAATATATGGAATACGAATAGAATTATTAAGAAAAATGTTCTACTTTCTAATGTCTGCAAAATTCCATTTCTTAAAACATTCTGAAAGAGGAAAGATGATTTCCTAAAGTATGTTGCAGGATTAAAAGAGAAAAGTCGACAAATCCTGATCTAGATGACCTCACTAATAAGTCTACGCGCTCACGTCGCAATATAGGAATATCAAATATATCAGTTATTAATTATTCATATTCAATTATGCATATCAATTATTAAACATATTTTGTCGAATATACTCTTCATATGCAATTATACATAGGAAATCTTCAAACTCATTTAACGTACCATATATTCGTACTCGACCGTAACGCTAATTAAAAAAATATTTTTTAATATCATCGTAGGAATAAGTCATTTCTGATGTTTCCCAAAAGGTTTACACACCAATCGAACGTCGGGAATAAATGATAAAATGATATACGCGGGTGGGAGAGGCGTAATCTGTGTGTCTCGTTTACGTCTAGACATAGATTTGCTCGACTAGCAGGTTTTTGAATAGGAAGTTTCACTTTCTGCTCTAATCAACGAGCGAAATCTCTTTGGAATTAAATCAAATTAAAACCTCGTTGACATTCCTGGGTGAATTCAGTTTAAACGGTGTACAATTAACGAGTGCCGTTTGAAAAAGTGTACCGGGGACTTTAAATGAACCAAAGTAACATCTAATATTTCGATGATTAGGCATCGGTGTTATAATAATATTAATTGTAGACATTACAAGTCTATCAATGTTATATATGTATTCATCAAAAGAAACACCGCCGTCATACACACACACACACACTTACGCATGCGCACCCACACGTACGTACACACACACCACACACCATAGAAATATTTAATCGATCTATCTTCATCAGAAAGTGTCCGGTTGGAGCAGATCAAAAAGAAAGTTCCGGGATTGTTTGTTATTAAGTTTGTTAAGTGATCTCAATTTTTGTCTAGACCAAACGAAAATCGTGCCTCAGGATTGCTCTCCTCGTTGGCGGCCGCTATTTTTTTACCAGCAAGATCACAAGTTTCTACTTCCAACTAATCAGGCGCTTGGTACGAGGTTGAGGAAGGGATGGTCCAATATACGGAAAAAAAAGTTGTCAAAGCAACCTTGTCACTCTTACTTTATTGACTATTGCTCCGCGCCTGAGATGTGTTTGCTTGCCACATTCAGAAATGACGAGAGAACAACGAATGCTGATGTTGATTCCTCCTGGATTTTTCTTAGGCATGTAACAGTAACATTACCACGTTGCCACCCACCTACCATGGTGAGAAATTCTGGTCTATAATGGAATAGATTAGCTAACAACACCACAAGGACCACTGAGTTCCTGGTATTCCACAAAATGTTCACCCATTCACCAGACTCAACATCGCTTAACGGCAATGGCCTTAAAGGAACTAGTGTATAACTGTAACTATAGACATATCACCTGTATTGTCCACATATTAAATGGTTATAAATGAATGTGTACTCTTGCTGAAACGCAGTTTCATAGATTTCCAAATTGCACACCAGTAAAAGCAACGAATCTGATTAGATAATATTGACACAGCAGCAGCGTAGAATTCAAAATATAAAAAATTTGAAAATAATAAATCCGAAGTGAAGAGATATTTTAAATAGATGAAAATAATATGCATCAAATATTTTCGCTCGATTCCCGCTGTCTTCGGTTAATGAAAAACATTTTTATTTTTCTTCATTGTCGATGAATGCCGGTGATTTTAAATGTAAAAATAGACGATCTGTTAGCCTTGCACATATGCATACAAACAATAAGACTTTAATAACAGTCTTCATTTGATACCAGGAAAGATCGACTGTCACTTGCATTCGCAATTATAGCTCGACAATGAAGAAAAAAATCTATATAACTCACTGATGAAGATCGATGTCGATCGAAATAACTTATTTATATTATTTTCAATAACTTATATTTATTTATTTTTTTTTTATTTCAAATATTTAATTTTATTAGTAAGGTGCTTATAAATGTAGAAATATTGGATTTTATTAGTAAAGTGCTTATAAATGTAGAAATATTGGATATATATATATATATATATATATATATATATATATATATATATATATATATATATATATATATATATATATATATATATACATATATATATATACTTTTTTGGAGATCTAAAGTTACGTCTAAGAAGTCATCTTTACGTAAATTTGTGGATATTATTATTTTAAATCCTAACTCCTTGAAATACTTTTCTATTTCTTTTCTAAACCTGTCTAATGCATTCCCATTGTAATTTCGCGATAGACATAAACCATCATCTCTATATAGTCCGAATGAATGATCTGGGAATTTCTTATACGAGCTGACAGCCAATCGTTGCCCAGTGTTGCCTGGCGTTGCCCAGCGTTGCCCAGTAGTCGCTTAACATGATATTTTGATTTATGCAGATTGCATATGTATTATTATAGAATCAATCCTTTATTGATTATTATATATTACGAGCAATAATTTGCCCGGTGGACTAAAAACAAAAAACATAAATAAAAAATATGATAATTATGGCGTTCATCAAATTCTGTCTATGTTTATTTACAATATCACGTCAGCTGATATTTTGGCTTGATGATAAATGCCCTGGAAAAGTCACTCTTGATTTATGTCTATTTTTAAAATATGCAAACGAAGAAATGATTTGCGGTAATTTTAAATGGTACCTCTTCTTTTACTGTAAATTGAACTCATTAATAAGAAAAAATTAAAATAAAATGGTGAGGTACACCCGAGATTAAACAGTGGATCATTCGATATGTAGTCGAATGCATTAACACTACGCTATATCTCCAGATTGTAATAAATCTGGGTTTTTTTTTTGTTTTGTTTTTTTTAAGAAGAAATGATTTGCTGAAATTTTATTATTTCTCTAATCGGTGTAACGTGAAATATTCCCATGTAAAAATTATTCTTTTTTATCTATAAGAGAGAAAAGCTATTTTTAGGATTGAATTTTTCGATTTTCGATACTTATCCGATGGATTTCTGTACGAAACAATGTCGAACATATAAATTTGCAAAAGATAAGCTCAGCCGTTTCAGAATCTATGAGGAAGGAACTCTCTCACATACGCACGCACAAAGTGATTTTATATATATATATATATATATATATATATATATATATAGAGAGAGAGAGAGAGAGAGAGAGAGAGAGAGATGGGGGGGATTAGACCTAGAGTCTAAAGATCAGATTTTATTTTAATGTACCAGTAAACGTATTAATACTTTTAAAAGCAAACACTGCCCATTGTACTGTAGATATATAATAATCTCAATAGGTATAGGTATCCTAGAGCTATATTAATATTGAGTAAAACGATTCATAATTGTGGATTAAAAATCAGTTTCGTGCGTGTGTGTACGTATATTCTTAAAAGAAAATTATTTTTTATATAAAAAATAAAATATATATATATATATATACCTTATTTAGCTCCATTATAAAATGTGTTTTAAGTTCAGTCAGTCTATCTTTTGGCATGCTGTTATATTACATTTAAAATTAAAAATTATATAAATTAAAAAGGGAGACATCTGCAGTAAGCTTATTCCTAATTTTCTATTTTATTTTATTATCAACATCTCATTAATAACTTCGTTTTTTTTATTTCGTTTTTAAATATTTCCAGGAATATCTGCCTTACTCACGACTAAAATGCAAATTTTATTTTGGTGTCTTTAACTTCTTCCCCCCCCCTCTATTTTTGCTGATGAGGAGATTAAGTTGACAAGAAAGTTCTTGTAATTTAAGATGGACAAAAGTTTATTGATCGAAATAAGCAGCATCAGAATAAACATATTTTTGCAAATGTAAAATGTATCTATGCCAGTAACGTAAAAAGTCGCTGAAGGCGTTTTTGATATCGCTTAGGTTACTGACGCAGAAAGTTGTCGAGATACTTGAAAATTTGTACCACTGCTGCAGGGTCGGTTTAGCAACGTGCGGTCAGGCGTTGTTGTGGAGGAGAATTGGCTTTTTCTGTTGACTAATGCTGGATATTGTTGTCGGGGTTTCTGATGCATTTAATCCATTTGTTGGCAGTACTCCCCCGCAGTAATTATTTTGCCTGCATTCAAAAAACTGTAATCGATGAAACCGGTCGCAGAGCACTAAATAGTCAGCATAACATTTGGGGGGGGGTGCAACTCTGGCTTCAGTAAGTGTCGGGGAGCTCCGTCAGGGATTAACCACTGAGCTGAGCATCGCTAGATGTCGTAAAGAAACTACTTTTCATCGCAAGTTACAACCCGGTCAAGGAACGGTTCGTTCTTGTTGCCTAAAAAAAACTTCCAGTTGCGCATGCGTATATAAACATAAACCCATAACAGCGTAAGCAAATAAACATAAATCGCTGAACCGGTTTCGTTCGAACAAACGGGCGTTCTTAGAAAAGCGAATATCTGAAATTTATTGAATAAAAAACTTGAAGATATGGAAGTCAAACGCAAACTGTGATTACAAATAATACGTATAATCATTGTTTCATATATACGATAAATAATCAGCGCGGCAATAAAACCTATTGTTTTACTGTGTACTTTTCAGCGTCCCATTTTTTTTTCGCGTTTAAATTATCCAAATAAGCAATTGTTAATACTTTCTGCTTTTTTGTACATCGTTCATTTCTATATTATGTTTAAGTTATTTTAACGCAATTTTCTTAAAAATAAATCTACTTTAACCCGTTGACAATCAAAAAAGCTGTTTACAACGGCGATTTACCCATTACTTTCCTCTTGTCTTTTAATTTATTCTTTATTTTTTAATACACCTTTCTTAAAACTTTCCCACATATTCTTCTACACTACCAACATAAATAAATAACCCTGAAAATATGTTTTGCGTTACAAATAAATAATCAACGCGACAATAAATCGTATTGTTTTACTCTGTACGTTTTCAGCGTCCAAATTGTTTTTGTTTTTTGTTTTTTTTCGCGTTTAAATTAAAAGATGTATCAAAATTTGAATTTAACTTTAAGTATTTTGGTATATGTTCAGTGCACATTTACCTAAAAGCATGGTAAACCACTTATTATTTAATGGCTGTAAGTTTTTGATTGTTGTTTTTTTTTTCAAAAATAAACAATTATAAATAGAACGACTCATAGCAATCTATCTATATCCTTTTTTCATTTTAGTATACTTTCATAGAAATGTTTCTGTTGTGTCACAAAATTTCATACCTAATATAACATACTGACCCAACGGGTTACGGGTAGTCTAGTTATATATATATATAATATATAATCTATCACATTCTGAATATATATATATATATATATATATATATATATATATATATATATATATATATATATATATGGGTTCACGGGCGTGTGTGTATGTATATATATATACATCTGTGTATATATATGTATAATATATATTTAAAGAAATGTGCATATACGCAAGTATACACGCACATGTATTCGTTGATTTATTTTCTTATTTAGTATAGATTAAATATTTATGAACGGATACGTGTTTCGTCGTATCTAGGAATAGTACTTATATATGTATATGTGTCTATATATGCACATATATATACATATATATGTATATATACATATATATACACATTTGTATATATACATGTATATATGTGTGTGTGTGTGTGTGTGTGTGTGTTGTGTGTGTGTGTGTGTGTGTTAATGTGTTTTATGTTATTTATACTTAACTCGTGTTTAAGTTTTTTTTTTTTTCTCAAAAGTCACAAATCTGTTCAGGGCTTTCGTTTTCGTGCGAATATTCATCATTTCTCTCGTTATCGGCCGATACTATCAAATAAAAGAGGAGAAAAGAAAGATATCTTCCATGAAAATGGGATTCACCAATAAAGCCGACACATATTATAATAAACGAAGAAATAAAAATAACACATAATTTACACGACGATTCCCGCCCTCCCTCCATTAGTTGTCTGCCGCAAACGATCTAGGCTGTAATTGTTGACCCCATTTTAAGGTCCACTGGGTTTTGCGTAACTTGCGATTCGCAAAAACACCATTGGATAAGGATCCCGTGAGAACGAAGTGTATCAGTCGGCAGGGAGGCCATCGGTCCCCAATCAAGTGCCTCTTTATTCTCACAAAATCATGTTGATTGTGGCCTGGGAGGATGACAAGGCGCAGCTTTTGTTATCATTAAACCTTTGTTTATACACATATATATATATATGTATATATATATATATATATATATATATATATATATATACCTACATACACACACATACCCCCACACACACATATATATATATATGTGTGTGTGTGTGCGTGTGTGTGTGTGTGTGTCTCGAAACTATCGATCGCAAATCGAAAGTTCTGAATTTTTCTAAAGTAAATATAGTTCACATTAACATACCTAATTTATATATATATATATATATGATATAAAGCTGAACTTCTGTGTGTGTGTGTGTGTGTGTGTGTGTGTGTGTGTGTGTGTGTGTGTGTGTGGTCACGAATAGGCGCCTATATGGTTGACTATTTAAAAAACTGATTACATATAATGATAGATTATCGAGAATCAGGAATGGGTATGTTTGATCTAGCAGAACGGTGGTTCATGAAAATTGTTGGGTCTGCGTTCGCACCTGGCCCACAAAATATGGCCCACAAAATATGGAAATAAAAAATTAAAAAAAAAATCGTTTACAGGGGTTTTTGATATAGATGTACATAAGAATACTTTGATAAGTATGTTTCAACTTAAATAGGGATTGTATAATAAAATTGTGGGGTCTGCGTTTGCGCCTGTACTCCATGGAAATATGGCACAAACTTTAACAAAGGCTTTTCATATCTATTTGCGTAAGTATACTTTGATAATTATGTTTCAGTTTGAAGAAATGTGGTATAATAAAATTATTGGGTGTTCGTTCGCGTCTGACCTCCAAGAAATGTAAATATGTCACAAAGTTTAACAAGGTTTTTTAAAAGGGGTGATCATCCACAATATCCTTAACTTTAATCTTAATTCACATTAGCGTTTATTTTATTTTTTTTTTTTTAGCTGAATCATATTGTGTCGAATGAATTTACCTCATAAAGTCACGTTCTTATTAAAGTGAATGCAAAAAAAAGGTCGGAACTTTAGACAATTCTCTACACAAATTTTGCATAACTCTGTTTTTTTCCTTCTCCACTTGCACGTGGCACTCTTTCGAAAATAGATAAATAAATAAATAATAAAAAATAAGAACGTTACTTGTTATCGTGTCAAAAGAAGGGAAAATCCTGCTCACGTGATTACGTGCCTTTTTAAAAACATTTGCATAACCTTTTTATTTTTATTTATATATCTGTTTAAGCTTTTTGCCAGTGTACTAGAAGGAATTCAGTTGATTACAACCCTTTCTGCGTGTTCTTTACATTGCAATAGTACAACCCTGAATCCGACGGCGCAATACTACACCGTTCAATACTGTCAAACTTAAACGACCATGTTCTGCTTGAAAAGGGCGCAATTGTCTTCTTATTCATATTTATATCGATTCTTTGCTTTAAAAAACTAAAGTAATTACGTGTTTACTTTTTTAATATCCCATTTTGCTGTTTCGGATTATTTTACTAAAGTAAGTAAAGCTTCATAATTTTTCAAAACTTTTTTTCTTTCTTTGTTTTTCGATATTTCGTCGATATTATTTAGTAAGAGTGTTTAGCAGAAAAGCCAACAAACGACTACCCGAAAAAATAAATATACAAAAAATAAATGTTACCATAGTCAATAAAAGTTCAGTTCATTTTTTTTGCTTTGACATAGTTTTTAATGCTCTTTACTTGAAATAATTTCAGCGAACCGAAATTAAAACGAAATTTGAGGCGATAACTACTTAAATGAATTTTTATATAAACTACACATGCCATAATCGAATATTCCTCAAGCACAAATTAACGGAAAACATTAAAATATGTTTATAAATATTCCTTACGTTAACGGAACTCTCTTAAATTGTTAACACAGAATGCTCAGGTGCTCCTCCTTCAAATTGAAAACGGGGCTCTCCATTTCAAAGTCGCTGCCATTTTGATTTTTTTAAGACCGGTTCGTGAATTAAAAAATTTTTTTTTTTTTTACAAACTACTTAAAAATACAAACCAATGAACTTTTCTACTATAAAAGTAACTTTTATTGACTATGGTAACATTTATTTCTTGTATATTTATATTATTATATATATATATATATATAACATTTTCTCTTTGTAAGGAAACTCATTTTATTGGTCACTCACGAATGCAACAAAGTTGATATAAAAAAATATATTTTCGCAAAAATTATCTTTACTTTCATCATATTTTGCTTAGGGTAAAATGTTTGAGTATCAAAACCTATCTCTTTACAACCCCCTCCTTTTAATAACCTATCATACTTTCATCAATCAGTCCATTTTCTGTAGGCTGTTTTTGAACCCAGTCAACGATGGCTACTTCTGCTAGTATATATATATATATATATATATATATATATATATATATATATATGTATGTATAGGCATCCACATACATATATATATATATGTATATGTATTCCAGGTTGAAAGATATCTAAAAATTAAGAATAATTGAATTTCAACAAGGGTCGCTGATAGTGCTCAATCATTGAGAGCAAATTATAGTTTTTATTTTTCTTGATATAAATAAATGGCAAAGTATATTTCCTCTCCTCTAAAGTAGAAAATGGCCTTGAACCTGTTTAATTTTTACATTTTCTTGCCTGGTGAGATCAATTATGATCGAAACGGTCTGCACATCGTAGCAAGATGTGACTGTATTTATATAAAGAAAATTAAAAACTGTATATATATATATATATATATATATATATATATATATATATATATATATCGAACTCATAAATCAAAGAACCTTCTTCCCGTAATCGTAGCAAAATATGACTGTATTTATATAAAGAAAAATAAAAACTGTATATATATATATATATATATATATATATATATATATATATATATATATATATATATATATATATATATATCGGACTCATAAATCAAAGAACCTTCTTCCCGTAATCTGTATAAGACCCTCTTCCTTTAATCTGCATATAAGATAAATTGATATTCGGATAGTCCATCATCCTTTGACGCTCAAACAGTGAATTAGTAAAGAAATTCATAGTTGCATACTATTATAAGGAATAAAATAAAAAGAAACAACGATAAAGCATTTAATCCATGTAATAATTTTTAATGTGTCTAATTTTTTTTTTAATCATCTGTGAATATCAGCCTCCGTATACAATTGACATTCATCAAAACATAAAAAAATATGTGGTTTTGAAAGAGCAACTGTAGCAATAAAACTGTATACACATCACAGAAGTAGATAACTGTCAAAGAAACGATCATATTTTATTGTGAAAATTATTTCTTTGCTATCAGTTTTCCCATCAAGTGGTTTCGTTTCTGCAAAAACACTGATAGCAATAAAAAAAACTACAATAGTTGCTCTTCATTTCGACCTGTCAAGTGAGAGTATATTCGCGGTAATTAAGGTCCAATGAAACACTTATTGTATTTATTAGCAATGTATAGATAGGATTTTCGGGTCGGGGGGATGCTGTATCCAATTACAAAGGCAAAACTGATTTTCTAAATAGAAAACCGTTATCTAGACACGAGAATTAATATCTTATTAATTATATAATTTTTTTTTTTTACATCTATTATTCAGATTATTTATTTGACCATTCATTTACAAACGCCGTCTACATATGACTTTCGTGAGAACTGTGTTACAGTGTTTGCGTGCGCAGAGAATGACTATATTCTTGATATATTATACAAATTGAAAACGTTTTTGCATGAGTTAATATTTAATTATTATTTTACACAGTCTATTAATTCTAACCTTGCATTTCTGTTCTTTATTGTTGATGTTCTTGAAGAACGTTTGGACTATTTGGAACATCCATAAAGGAGACGACGAAGATTTTCACAACTATATTTTATTCAGTTTATTAATGGATCTTTGTTTTTTTTTTTGTTTTTTTTACACGACGTTGCCCTGGTGATATTTTAGTGGCGTTCTGTATAGTGATATAGCGAAAACATTGTACTATTTAGAAACAGGAATTTATATCGTGTTAATGAAATCAGAAATTTATATATACAAAACTAGACTATTCATTCGACTAGTCGTTTACAATTCGATCGCCACCTTACATGGGAAAATGTAATCGCCCGTTGACTTAAAATGAGTGGTTTGGGCTAAATTGATGGCTTGATATAATCAAATTTGTGCTCTTCTCAGCATTAAATACTAATCCCTCTTAATCAATATTTGTACATTGAACAGATATCGTAATACTTAATATTTTGTGCCTTATAATATTAAAGGGTCATGCAAAATTTAAGCCAGATCAGACTTATACTTTCCGAGAAAAAGTGAGAATAAATATGGTATGCGGTGATAATCTCTACTGATCCCTATTTATTCCAGACTGTGCATCGGACGAATACCATATTACTTAGTTCATTGCACCTTGTCATCACAAATTTTCAGGCAAAATTTCAGCCAGATCACCTCTCAGTAGAAAAGTTGAACGGATAGAGAAGCAAATACACACACACACACAGATATATATATATATATGCGTGTGTGTGTGTGTTTGCTTCTCTATCCGTTCAACACACACACACACACACACACACACATATATATATATGTATGTGTGTGTGTTTCTGTGGAAATATATTTCCTTATAATATATACCAATCCTTATTTAAGAAGCCCAATGTGATTACAGAGCAATATAGTGAATAAATGACAAAAGACTATATTCCAAAGTTCATGATGTTGACCATCTTATAATTTATTCCTTTAATTCAGTTGAAATTTACAATTCTTGACAGTATCTGTTTCGTAGCACAAAATCAACCACTTAATTAATATATCATTAGATTCACTGATTAATATAATAATTAAGTGATTGATTTTGCGCTACGAAACAGATACTGTCAAGAATTGTAAATGTCAACTGAATTAAAGGAATAAATTATAAGATGGTCAATATCATGAACTTTGGAATATAGTCTTTTGTCATTATTCACTATGTATATGTATATGTATATATATATATATATATATATATATATATATATATATCTGCGTGCGTGTTTGTATGTGTGATTTACATTATAATTATTCGATATACTAACAAGGCATTTCTTATCATGGCCCAAATGCCATACGAGGATGCCGGTTGACCAATGAGAGGACTGGAAACCATGAATGAAATAAGCAAAATTTTATATTCTAAGAGGACGTCTCAGCAACAATTTGTTAACATTAGACTTGAAAACAAGCATATTTCTACTGAGCTGGGAAGTAGCCCTCTGGGTTTGTGTTCCCTAGGTGCGAAGATCTTCGAAGAAAATTTTTTTCATGGAAGTTCCGTTTGCTTTTAGGTATACACGACGCAAAATTAAAATGCTTGTCAGTATTTGAAGATAAACGATTTTTAATTGCAAATAATTTGCATGGAAACGATAGATTGGAGTACAGTCGAGCACCTACTATGAAAATACTGATGAAGTAAATAAAGACGACTGTCGTCTAGTGTCCGTCTGAACATCTTGGACAACTTATTATTGAAACCAAGTGTAAAACGTAATAATTCCAACGTATGAAAGACGTTTCATATCTAGTGATTCCTAATCTTATTGCTTTTTGAATAATTATTATCTTTTTGCTTTCTTTTTTAGAGAACTTATTCAGTTAATTCTAAATTAAGATTAATTAGATGAAAAGTTTCGATCGTAACTCAAAGTAGTCCCAAAATAAAGGAATTTTATTCAAAAACTTGATATGATTGAATTATGTTGCATAAAACTTAGGGAAATACACCTTGTTTAACTCAACTTGCCTATAATCGATCTATATCTATATATCTATAAAAGTGAAATTGCCTATGTGTTTGTGTCTGTGTGTGTACATTTCCCTACCAAACTACTCTGTCAATTTTCAGTCTATATACTCAAGATTTGACATAAGGGGTATTGAGATTTGGGAAAATCTTTTTAGTCTGTTTCCGGCCAGAAATTTGATTATGAAGAGGTCAAAGTTTAATTATTTGATTTTTGAAAACTCTATCAAATTCTTCCGCCAATTTGGAATCTAAATTGAAATTTTAGATGTAGGTTAGTTGGACATGGATCAAACGTTTTAATTTAATTTGAGCCCAAAAAAAATAAATGTTAAGTGGTCTAAATTTGGATCAATTTTTTAAAAAATTTTACCTCTGCGGTCTCTATCAAATTACTATTTCATTTGAAATTTACATAAAGTGTATTCAGACATAAGGCAGGTTTTTTAATCGCTTTATGGCCGAAAATTTGGCTGCCAAGGGGTCAAAGTTCAAAAGATTTAAACTTTGCAATCTCTAACAAACTTTTCAGCCAATTTTGGGCATAAACATTTGAAATTTTACGAAAAATGTATTCAGACAAACAGCAAGCTTTTTAATTTGTTTTTGGGCGAAAATCAGCTGCCAAGGGGTCAAAGTTGAAAGAGTTGACCTTTGCACTTCTGAACCTATATACTTTGCATTTTGCACGTGACCTTTGCACTTTTGAATCTATATATGCAATGAATGTTTGACCAACAGTTCATAAATTTGGTATATAGAATATTCAGGTATGAAGAAAACTTTTTTAATCCGTTTTCATCTTGAAAAAAATGGCTGTTTGAGAGGTCAAAATTGGCAAATTAGTACGTGGGGGTCGTCGGATTTTTACCTATTTGTCAACTGTTTCACAATAGCGCATGCGCGGTGGAGAAATAGGACAGCTTCCTTATGTAGGTTTGAAAACACATTTAAAGACTCTGTCAAGCCAAGCTGGTCTTATGGTTATCGTACTTGACGTACTGTTTTAGGTGTTGATCTCAGCTCGTGTATTATTTCTTTTTACTTACATACAGTGAACTGTTTAGAAAAACATAATACTTGCATGCACATGTCTCAGTTTCTTTCAGTTTTTATACTTCATTTATTTTTAAAGAATTTAAGGTTACGTTTAATACCGGGAAACGTCGAGTATATCTAGATACTTTTGCTTTTGATTTGGAAACTAATTGGAAGTTACTTTTGACCATACACAACCCGTCACCTTCAGTTTTTTTGTTTGTTTTTTTTTAGTTTCTTCTTATTCTTATTCTTCATTCTCTGATCCCGTCAGTGTCTTTGAAGCAGGTAACCAGTCGTATAGAAGAGGGCAGAACAAAAAAGCAGTATTGTATCGTATGGCCCTTTTTCTCCACATTCGCAGATGACTAAGTTGATTTCGTAAGCCCCCACCTGTCTGTATCAGTTTTTGATCGCGCCATTCCCGTTCTCAACGATTGGGGTTCCTCCACTAATATAGGAATAAAGATTTTCCCATGTTTATTTTTGCAGTTAAGGCATTTTACCCTCCGAAACCATACGTCATGTTTATTTCTTTCGTTAGCTTCTTTTGTTTAAATACATATACGTTTGTACTGGCAATCTTGAATAAGACCAAACAATGGCATGTATCTAAATTAAAAGAAAAATATTTTGCAATGTTTGTAGACAAATTCAATTATAATTGTGCATAGCGCATAGGAACACAAACAAGCTGCTATGGTTTTCGTTTTGGATTACAAAATAGAGTCCAAAATTTTAAAGTACAGAAAACCGGCAAGAACGTAGTTGCCAACCCAATAGCTATTTACATATTTTTAAATCTATTATAATCAGTATTATTATTATTAGTAGTAGTAGATGCCGTTGTTTATGCTTTTGTTTGCAGTAGTAGTTGTAGGAAGGCTATCACTGATTATTCTTATTTCATCATAATTGATGTGTATGCGCAACGAACGCCATTCATCTTGTCTGGGTGACTGTAGACGTGTAACTACAATCCAACATGAAGAAAACAACGAATTTTTTCGAGAATTTTTTTTAATCTTGTGAGTAATTCTAACTTCCGGATCTAGACAGACAGCTTCATAGGTCGGAGGCGTCGCGTACCAAGAGAAGAACTATTAGAATTATCCGATATATTTAGCAAATTCTTTGGCGTTGAAAAGAGAGGAAGAGATTGGAAATAAAGAAATCAAGAAGATAAGAGGTGAAAGAATGATAAAAAAAATGAAGAAAAAACATGGCCGTAATTTGCATGATTAATGTGCTTGTTGCATATTATCTTTCAAGACAAAGACGTTATATTGTTTTCCTCATTTTTTTTTTTTTTTTTGTGCAGACTGATAACGAAATAGTTATTCTCCAAAATTTATTCCTATAAGACATTTAATTCTCTGTTTATTGTACCTTTTGGAATAATTTCTCTCATATATTTATTAATACTTTATGATCATTAAAGAGATCATATTCAAAATGTTTTGCTGTAATCTCATGCATTTTTATAATATAGGGGTGACTATAGAGACACTCTAGGATAAAAGGGTATTAGAAGGGAATGTATGTCAATCGAAAAATGATGGACACTATGAGAGTACTAACATTACCTAATAGATGTTCGCTCATCATTGATCATTCAGGGCTGGAACATCCAGTTCTTTGACCTCTTAGAATGCGCAGCGGCTGGTATGTCTCTATTCAAATCTAATAATAGTCGACCATCCTGACTGCATCCCACCATCCCTGATACCTTGTATCCATCTCCGTAATTTATTGATAATATTTCCCCTTTTCTCGTCGCTACTTCGTCTCAGATTCTCAGGAAATCAATCAATATGCAAGAATAATTAGTACATTTTTATCATTATATTGCATCCTTGCTTTTTAGAGGCAGTCAGCATTTTGGTGACAAGTTGTGCGTAGTTACTGGCCTTGTTGTCCAAAGAAATTCTTAACGACTAAAATAAACACCTTCAACGTTTTCATTTCCATTTTGAGTTTTCATTGAGTTTTCAAACTCTTAATTTCTAATGATCTGACGTAGTTGAGGTCCGTCAAAGATGGCAGCTTTCAAGTTCTCCACGATCATTTCTGGAAAAGTATGGCACAGATGAGTGAAGCAGTCGTCATCTTTGTCTTTTTTTTTACATAGGCATAACCACTTATCAAGGCCCAGAGACCACTCGAGGATAATGGTTAAGAGTGTACAGTAGTCAATTGGACAATATAGTAATCGTTAGAACTGGAAATTCGGTAAATTTGTTAACTTAAGTGGAACGGCTCATCAAGAACTTGTTTACGTTGGACTTGAAGACAAGCATATTGCCTAGAGCTTTCGTGAATTGCTTACTCAAGCCAAACTTAATGTAAAGGGGTGAAAAAGCTATTTTGTCTGTATCCACCAGAGGTGTGTTGGTGACATTCTTTGATCTGCTAGGCTCCAATTCCTCCCGCACAGACCGCTTCTTCGTGCAATGCTGAGTTAGATCCCTAGTATCACACATGTACGGAAATCATGGGTATTTGGTGAAATGAGACTTCTGTCTTAAGAAAGGATCACCATATCATGGTAATACAGATCATCCACGTATGCTAAGAATAAAGATTGCTATCCAGTAGATACTTCATCGATTTATACTTCCTCTTCCGTGTAGTCGAATAAGTGAAGAATATAGAGGAAAACTGGTTTCTGCAATGCACCAGAACAGGTTTCAACGGTTTCTTTCTGCTGTCAATAAACAATCTCCAATCTTCGGGTAGTACCGTGGCAATCCAAGTTTGTACAGAAGCTGGACACTATCTGTACAATACACTAATTATTACACTTGAATCGATTAATTATTAGCCTTGCGTTACAGGCGTCAGAAAAGTCGCTATGAAAACTTCTCTGCTGGTTTATATAAATTACAATTTACTGAAAAGTGTTTATAAGATTCAATATTCATGTATTTTTATATTAGAAAAATAGTTCAGTGAAAAAGATTGGGAATATTTAACTGAATAAAGTTTATACAGACTTATAGACGATAATGAGTCGATGAGTTGTGTGTCTGTGTGTTCGGTAATGTATGCGTGCGTCAGTGGAAAGCGATTTCTCTGAGGAAAGCGTCCAATAGAGGGGCGGCCAACGACACCGATTCGAAGACTTGGGTCAACTGAGTTCCACTAATTTTTTGAAAAAAAAATATGGCTTTTGCTCTCAGAAAGACTATATCAAATAAATGCACAATTTTCTGATTGGTTCAAAATATAATTATTTGATTTTTATTCGGGTCAGTGCATACATACAAACATGTTTACTCATTTTGATTTTGGACGCCGATGTGTAAACATCGGCCGCTACTAGATCATTTCGCTCCTTCTAGGAAATGGGTTATTATCGCTAGGGACCACTTTTTCATTGTCTTCAATACTGGAGAAATGTTTGTCCCTTGTCTCAAGAAATTTTGTAAAGACGCATACTAATTTAAAATCAAGGTACTTTAGGTTGCCCCTCGTTCTTTCTGTTGATTCCCATCAAATTAATAAAGTGACAGTTACTGATATCGTTTCTCGACTCATCCTAACCATAGAAATTTCAAGCTTTAGCTCTTCCTTCTTTCCATGGGTCCAGCGACGGTGATAATCGATGCATTTCTTGCAGATATATATGGCGATTAAGCTACACTGAATATTCCGCTTTCCATCCAGTCTAGGATTCTTCAGGCTAATGCGCGAATTTTGTAGTTGTCTGTCGTTTTCATATACCTTCTATTGAGATTTTAGTTAGCCAATCAGCTTTCTAGTATCCACCGCGCCCTTCCTATCAGCCAATGAACATGCACTTACAGGACAAAGGCCTATTTGACCTCTGATTGACCTGATTCTTTGTGTGTGCTCTATTTAGCCTGGATATCTAGTGTCTTGACCTGTTTTAAATCTAGGTTAGGTTTTTATGTTAGTTTTATATATATATATATATATATATATATATATATATATGTGTGTGTGTGTGTGTGTGTATGTTTGTGTGTGAGTGTGTGTGTGTAGGATAGTTTATCTATATGCATGTTTATTTATTTTATTTATTTATTTGTTTATTTTCTATTGTTTTTATTAGTTTTAAAATTATTTTGTATCTCTGTCCTAGAGTAAATTTTATCCTGTGAACACAGTTGTTCGCTAAAAGGTCATTTTCAAAGTTTATCAAAAGGTCTACTGTTTTCGCATTTTTTATGGTTTTAAAACCATAGGATTCTTTTTTGTTTACGTTTTCATTTTTAAGGAAGAAATTTGCTCGCCATCGCATTCAGCGTATTAGTTCATCTATTTTTTTAATTACTTTAATAATATAGCTATGCTTGGTTGGTGTGAGGATGTTTTAAGTGATGTTTCGAAATCAACTCTTTCCATATCTATTTATAATGAGGTGGAATAAATTCTTTTTAGAGTGCTCAACTGTTTCAGGAGCTTATTATAACTACTTCATTTACTCACATAAAATTAATATACGAAATATAAATTTATGTGTAAACTTTAAGTATTTACTTCAAAGGTGCTCAATACGTAGTTAGAGCTAGTTAGTAATTTATAAAATATACATGGCGATTAAGCTACACTGAATATCCCGCGTTTTATCCACTCTAGGATTCTTCAGGTTTATGCGCGAATTTTGTGGTTAATTTTATATAATTTATATATATATATATATATATATATATATATATATATATATATATATATATATATATATATATATATATTAGTGGTCAAAGTCTGGTGTGAACGTCTGTTAAAAGCACACTGATGGCTTACTGTGCTTCTCCTAAACAAATTAACCCCACGTGAACGTCGTGATAACTGTCATGCAGACAGGGCTCTGATGAACGGCGACTGTCCTGCGCCGTATAACTGGACCACCGCTACCTTGTGGAACAATGTTCGTTTAACCAAAGGCTAACCTGCGGCAGCTACTGTATCATATATATATATTATATATATATATATATATATATATATATGCGTATGTGTATATATATATGTGTGAATATATATGTGTATATATGTATTATATATATAATGCATATATGCATATATGCATTATATATATATATATATATATATATATACTAGCTGTACCCGGCCACGCGTTGCTGTGGCTCAGTTTGTTAAAATGGAACACATGTGAAAGTAGAGAAAAGTTTGATTCTTTTTTTTTTCAAGAGAATGTACAAATTATTTAGTTTTTTAACAGATGTTAAGAAAATAAACAGAAAAATACTTCCATCATTAATTATGCAAAAAAATAAATAAAATGTTGATTTAGTGTTTCAATATGCTTATAAATTACGATAAAACTTGCTGAGTATGCACTGTTTTACGGTTGTTGTAAAAATGGAACGGAAACTTAAATTTCGCTTCGTTTTAATCTTTCTTAATTTTTTAATTGTGCCCCCCTCAAACGAATATAATCAAAACAGTAACATTAAACAATTGTACTTTATGTATATAAAACACAAAATATTTATTTAAAAAAATTTTTTTTTTTAAGTTAATAACGAAAGGGAAATAATTCCATTTTTAAACGAAAAAGTCAGTTTGGTATATCTTTTTGTTATTTTTTACATGTCCAGCTTACCATTCACATTGGAAATGTCACCATTTATAGGTTGTCGGGTACGTTTGCAATGAATGAACACTCCAATCTAGTAGATGTATCATAATTTTTGTAGGATTTTTTTACATCCCTATCACGAAACTGCGAATAAAATATAAAAATCTCGTAATTTCTCTTTTAAAAGTGGGTTGTTTATTGTCTTTATGGATTATACTTCCAAAATAAACTATTAAAGTTGTTTTAAAAGTAATAGAAAAAAAATTTTTATTTTTTAAAAAACAGTAATGAATTTTACGAACTCAATATTTTTCAATTTTTAAACTTTAAAAATCTATCAAAATTTTTCTATTGATTCTATTTTTACGATATTTTCAGGGTCAATGTGAAATTTTATGCTCTTTCCAATAAACCGAATATAATATTTTAGACAAACGTTTTTTTTAATTCACGCCCCCCCCCATTTTCAAGTGTCTAGTAAAAAGTAAATAATTCATTTACACACCAAAGTTTTATATATCACAAATTGAAGAGAAAAGGTCAATAAGTAATATATTCAAATTTAAAACAAAAAAAGTAGTGTTTTTTAGAAATTTACCTGTAAAGTTCGAAGTTTAAAACCTGTTTTATTAAACAACGTTGTTTGTTTTTTCTTTTGTTTTTTTTTTATGAAACCTTGGTCCTTGCTCCTTTAATTGAAAAAAAATTAGGGCTTGAATTACATTTTTCGAGTAGTTATAAGCTTGGAAAGACGGGGGTAGAATAATTCACGCCTCCCATTTTGAAATGTCTATTAATAAGTAAATAATTTATTCACAAAAGTGTTATATATCACAAATTGAAGAGAAAAGGTCAATAAATAATATATTCAAATTTAAAACAAAAAAGTAGTGTTTTTTAGAAATTTACCTGTAAAGTCCGAAGTTAAAACCTTTTTTTTTTTTTAAACATGTTTGTTTTTTTTTTGTTTGTTTTTAATGAAACCTTGGTCCTTGCTCCTTTAATTGGAAAAAAATAGGGCTTGAGTTAAATTTTCCGAAGAGTTATAAGCTTGGAAAGACGGGGTGGAAATATTCACTATTTTTCACGAAATTTCTTACACACCTACCAATTTAACCATGTTAAGAACGGCTTTCGAAATAGACACCCTTAACCTTGCCAGAATACCCGAAAAGCTATAAAGTTGACGTGTCGAATATGAACGATGATACTATAGTACACCGACCACTCTAATTTGTTTTTGTTTTTTTTCATAGGTAATTGAGGTCGCTGACAACGAATCTGATAGTCAAACTTGGGGCAAATTTACCGTTTGCATGGTATTTACCCCTGAACCCACGAACTTCTTTCCACCATTTTGCAGCTTCCGTTTATGCTACGCGCATGCACGCTGTAGCATAAACGACGGCTTCACCAAGCAAACTACGTTGGGGGGAGAGGATTTTTTTTCCAGGACATAGAATTTTCTAATTTTCAAAAATACATTATAGCGCCATTTAACATTTTCCGAAGATTTTACTTTGTACATTGGGGGCGCGAGCGGGGGGGGCAGATGTGATGTTGGGGCGCCCCCCCCCCGAACATCACATTCCCCCTCCCCCAACAAATTAGAGTGGTCGGTGTTCTGTAGTAGCGTATCTGGATATTTACCAAAAAAATATTTAGGTTTGGCTATAAATTCCTAAACTCATTTCACCCTAAATAACTTAGGTGACTGAAATAGGAATCTAATTGAATCTTTAATTTCCTGAATAGTATGCGAGAATTCATTTTTCTTCGAGTTATATCGAATTCATTAATACGGACTTTAGGGGCTTTTTTCGTAATGTTACTGTAAAAATTATTTTTTATTGTTACAAATTATGATGCTTTAAAAAAAGCAAAATAAATTCTTGCGTTTTTTATTTACTACTGAAAACCATAACTTTAGTAAAGGCATTTTTTGTTTAAACAAAATAAAACATTTTCACTAAGAGTTAAGTAAGAATAATTAGTTCATTATATTCTGCGATCATTATTTGAAAAATACTGAAATTCTCATTAAAATTGGTTAATTTCCTGATTTTTGGTGAATTTTTAAGTAAAGGGAGGAGTCAAAATGTGTATACACTTTGAGCGTCGGCATTCATTTTGTGTTTACCTACCAAGCGACCACGTATGGTTAATTTAAATTAAATTTCAATCACATGGTTACATTATCAATAATCATGTAATTAAACCCATTGAAAATTTACCGATATTGTAAACACATTCTGTTTACATTGAGCCTGTAGTGTTTTTTTTGTGATGCAATGTTGTCAACTGAGATTTTAAAAAACCCGCGAGATCAGGAGAATCCTACAATAAAAAAATTATAAATATAGTATATTCAATATATAAAATATTCCGTGTTTTCTCACTATATGTTTCTGGAATTATATTGAAGCGGTTAGCTCCCCAGAAGGCTTACATATTTTATCAGCTAGTTTTGCCTGTTTTTTTTTCAGAGAGGGTATTTATTTTTTTTTTTTTTTTGCAGGAAACAAATCATAAACTCAAACTTTTTATAATAAAAGTTAAATTGAAATATACTGCAAATTAAACATCACAATAATGGTGCAACATATTTGGAAATTAGAAAAATAAAAAACAAAAAAACTTTGTTTTAGCATAGCAAGCGACAAACTTTTATTTTGCCTTATATAATAAAGAAAAGATGTGTAAATTAAAAAATTTGGAAGATAAACAAATGAATTATGTTTTTGTTTCTTTTTTACTTATCGAGTTAACAGAAAATGAAATCTTTCGTCAATTCGTGGCTGTGAAATGAATCGAACCGGAAGTTCAGTTTTATCAACAGAACAGATTCGCAGTAACGGTTAAAAAAATATATTTATTTTATTTAATATTTTATAATTCGCGAGGTAAATTTATTTTAATAACATAAAAACATACCTCGACTCTAAAGATGGGTTGTCTGAAAATTTCAAATAAATTGGTAACGTAGAAATATGGTTTTATTCTTTTGTAACGAACCAAATTTACATTTTTATATATATAGATATATATATACACACAAATGCTTCCTATTTTGAGCATATCGTGAATTGAAATAAATTGCTTATAGCATATAATGCACTGCTTTTTGTGTAAACAAATGAAGCTTAGGTGTTTGCGCAATGTTTGTGTATTGTAATTTCACATACCCATCTTAGCCACAGCCAAATAGCGTAATAGTAAGAATCGTCAACTGTCGTCTAAGCGGTCGAGTTTCACTCCTGGCTTAAGGTAGTTGTTAGTATAGCTGCATTGAAAAGCTGCAAAGAAATCTGTCGGTAGATTATATATATATATATATATATATATATATATATATATATATATATATAAAGTAATTACCGACCCCCTTTGATGAAACCGACATTATAGATGTTATTCTGCTCTACTTTAATCCACACAAATGATATATATATATATATATATATATATATATATATATATATATATATATATATATATATACTAGCAGATCAGTCCGGCTTTTCTCGGACCCGATGTACTGTTCATAGCTTGCCCTACGTGTGAATACACTTTATGTAAGATTTCAAATATTCGTAGGTATCGCAGAGGTCAATTTTTCCATTTTCTGTAGGCTGTTTTTGAACCCAGTCAACGACGAGTACTTTTGCTAGTATATATATATAAGGGCGAGAGAGAGAGAGGAGGAAAGAGAAAGTGATATATATCTATCTGATTTACGTTTACTTTTACTGCTTTATCTACAGGGTGGTCGCTAACAAGCGAGAAATTGGAGGTTGTAAACTTCATTGTTTAAATTTGATTGTGTCTAGATAATTCTTCGTTTTCGAATCTGATAGCTATATTAAGAACAGAAGAAGCAAAAAAACAACTGTCCTATTTTCAAAGTCAGGTTGTTATTCTTCTAAAAGTAAAAATAGCAAATGCTGGCTGACAATATATCTAACGGTGTTATTGATTATTTTCAATGGTTACAAGCCATCAGTTTGATAATATTGTTGCGACTTTGAAACGAGAAGGTCCTGAAACAGTTGTGAATCGCTAAAAATGAATAAAAACTTTAGAAAAGTTTTTCTTTATAAAAGAAATTAACGTTTGAAAAAAAATCACGTCTTTCTAGCAAACGTACAGAAAGGACTGACCCTCTCAATTATCGCCCTATCAGTCTCCTCCCTCTGTTCGCTAAAATCTTTGAGACCTTAATTATTAAAGTACTAGCCTACCACCTCGCAAAAGCAATCTTCCCTCTTACAAACAGTATGGATTTAGGCGATGTTGTTCTACTGCAGATATTGTAAGTCATCTCTGAACGCATGTACCATGTACTGAATAAGGTGCCCGAAGCCAATACTGTAGCTCTTGATATATCTAAGCCCTTTGACAAAATCGGACACGAGGGTGTGATAATGAAAATAAAATCGTACGGTATAATTAGATCCTTCTTAGACAATAGAACCATCCATGTCTTCATTCATAAGCACACATCCAAGCAGCAAAACATTAATGCGGGAGTGCCTCAAGGATTGATCGTTGGACTACTATTATTTCTGATATTCATTAACGACCTCCCAGATAATACTGTGTCCGAGATGGGTATGTTTGCTGATGATACAACGCTCTATAACATGCACAAAGGAAGAACGGATGTACACAAATCTAAGACAATGGCAGAATCGTAAGAAAATGACTTCCAAACCGTAGTGGAAGTGGGCTGCAAATGGATGGTAACATTTAATGCGGGAGTGCCTCAATGCTTTTAAGACTAAGCTGTTCCCCTTTAACAATTACAAGACACCCTTCCAACCACCGATATCCGTGGCTAATAGTATTTTACCTGAGAATTATTCCTTCAAACACCTCGGCTTAACATTTTTTAGCAATATGAACTGGAACAAATACATTGAGGACATTGCGAAGGCTGCTGCAAAGAAGGTGGATGATCTCTATCGAGCTAGAAGACTACTCACACCTGAGAGTATCCTGTACCTCTACAAGGCCACCATTCGCCCATGCATGAAGTATTGTCGCCACATTTGGACTGATGCATCTACAACTAGCCTCTCCCACTTGGATAGGGTCCAAAAAATAGTTTTCGGTCTAATAGGGCCCACTTTGTCAACTAAACTCCAACTCCTGTCTCATCGCCGCAATGTTGCATCTCTGCCTGCTTTACAAATATTTTAATGCGCTGTGCTCTGATGAACTCGTTGCACTTGTGCCCCTTCGACGTACATATCCCTGACAAACTTGCTTAACAACAAAATCTCACCCCTTTAGTGTTGAGGTCTCTAAATGCCAGAAAGCTTTCTACTCTAATAGTTTCTTCCCTCGAACAGCTAAACTTTGGAATTCCCTTTCTGCTACCTGCTTCCCTGACTGTAATGATATGCAGAAGTTTGAATGTGACGTAAACCAACATCTTGATAATCTTTCCTAGGCATGAACCCAAAACAGTAGCCTCTTATGTCCAAGTGGCGATATGGCTTGCTAACGGTGAACGACGTGAGTAAAAAAAGGCGTCCTGTATTTTTCAATACCGAAATATAATATTTATTATAAATTATTAATTCAACACGATTCTTTCAGTTCTAATTTATAATTAACGTACAACTAGAGCTTTCATAGGTTAATACATTCCCTATAAGTGTTAATGCATTGAAGTGATCAAACTGAACTTTAATTTTTATGTCGACTGTTCTTATAGTGTGCATAAGGATATTCCTACCATTTTTTAATACGAGCACCCATGTTTGCCCAGCTGGGCAAACTTGAGTCCTTGTACCGGAAAAATATCCCGTAAATAAAACGTTGTTTAGTAAATCGTTATTTTTTTTGCAGTCTTTTTTTTTTTTTTTTTTTTCGCTGGGTCATAAGCTTCATTTCGAACCGCGTGCCTGCCTGCCTGATTGCCTTTCTCTCTCTCTCTCTCTCTCTCTCTCTCTCTCTCTCTCTCTCTCTCTCTCTCTCTCTTTCTCACTCACTCACTCACTCACACACTCACTCACTCTCTCTCACACACACACACACACACACACATACAGTAAATCAAGCTTACTAAGTCATTAAGTATGGTGGTAACTATGTACAAAAATAAATTATGGATCACAAAATGTCGCTTTTTAATGACACTACTCCCGTCTTTGTGGCTCTTCGACTGGTGAATACCAGAAAAATATCCAGTAAATAAAACGTTGTTTAGTAAATCGTTATTTTTTTTTTTTTTTTTTACATTTCTATACACAAAACATGGACATAAATATCACTAAAACATCCGCTGAGTCATAAGCTTCATTTCGGTACCTAACTTGCCTGAGTGGATTGCCTGTAGGCTGAGACAAACCGCGTCACACACACACACAGACGGTACGAAAATTTATAATAGGATATATTTATACCTCTGTTTGTTTCTTTGCATATTTCTCTTTATCTCTCTGTTTCTCATTTCGTTGTATCTGTTTTCTTTCTACTAGTAGAATTATCAGTGTCGAAATTGCTGTGAAAGAGTCTAAAATCTTGAGGAATTTTTATCAAAATTTTACTACATTCTTCTCCCCTTCCGTTCAACCCCTCGGCTCTGAAGACCTTCCTTTATGACCATTTTAATATCTCACCATTTTGCCAATGTACCATTCGCAGCAGCTGAAAAACCCAACCCAGCATGGCGTCAAGCCCCGGTTCCGTAACATTATCAACATTTCTAATCTAGCTGGCTATCTTTCCATCCATCAACTTTTCAACTGTGTTCAGATAGTTACGTTCACTCTCATGGACTAATTCTATCAGTTTTGATTTCTTTCTTTTTCTTCACTCTAATGATTCTTTATATTTTTATCTTATCTTTCTTTTCTATTCTTTCTCTGTGTGACACTCTTCACTTTCCCATTTATCTTTGTAGTTTTTGGTTTTCAACTCTTTTTAATAGAATTTACTTTTTTCTTTTGATGGGATGTGTAGCTGTGTACTTCACACCATTAACATTCTATTCTAGATTTCATTGTGATTTTCTTATTATTTTTCATCATCTTCTGTGGATTCTCTTCGTATTTATTAATACTTATTTACTGTTATTTATTTAGTATTATTTATTTATTAATTTTCTTTTCACTTCACTTTTTGGTCTCTGTTAGTGGAGGAGAACCCCTCCATGACTGATATATTATTTTTTTATTTTTGTTACTAACCAGAGTGCCCCTTTTTGTGGAGCTGGTCCCCTCGCCACATTAAAAACCGACCTTGTGTCTAACTCTGCGTTCGTGGAGACGCAAGTAAACAGAACTATTATAAGCAAAGTTAACAAGTAAGCGATGCAATGGATATCCACATGAAATTGATTAAACTGAGTTCAAACCCAGTCGGTTCTATTGCATTCATTTGTACTGTATTACTATCTGAGGTAAGGTATGAACACCAACTGAGTCTACGAGGGTCATTCCAACAGTAAAGCCTCCTATCTTATTAACTCAAAAAGTCGAAGAGCCACAAAGACGGGAGTAGTGTCATTAAAAAGCGGCATTTTGTGATCCATAATTTATTTTTGTACATAGTTACCACCATACTTAATGACTTTTTGCCCTGATACCCGGAACGCGACGAAGTAAAGCCTCCTATATTTTAACCCAAAACGTTCAAGAGCTACGAAGACGGGAGTGGTACTATTAAAACGAGGGACATTTTGTACTCCAGAATGTATTTTTATATAGTCACCACTAATCTCAATGCACTTTGCCAGAGGCTTTACAACGCATCTATACTTCTGGCGTGCGTGCATGATAGGGGTTGCTTTCTTAGAGTATCACACCGTCAATATCTGTAACAGAGTGATTGAACTTTCAGGTTATAAATGCGTACGTTCAACTATTTTCTGTATCCTCTGATCCATTTGGGCGGAATAAAAATAGGAGGCATTACTTTTGAAATGTCCATCCTATAGATGAAAAATGACAATGCCTGGGCCATGAACTGTTTCCAATAGGCACTGCAATTTAGCAATACTTTCATAGACCCAAATTGATATGCCGCTAATCAAACATACTTCCGCGGAAGATATTCGACTGAGCTCCAATCGTTGTCTCTTCCTTGTAAGGCATTCACATAAAAACTACGTCTTCAACCAACACTGAAAATAACTTCACTTTGCTTACCTCTGTGTGCCTAATGTAAGAGGAATTTCCATGGACAGAGTTTTCCCAGAAATCTTTCAACTTTTCATCTGCGGAACACTTTATCACAGGATTCTTCCTTCATGATTACAACATGGACTTTAAATTTCCGCAAATACTTGCCACAACTATCCTAATAATGAATCAAACTTCATTCAGATTGACTCATCATTCTCAACCCTCTCATAATATTCTTCATCACTGATCTAACAACCCACCCAGCGCATCAATTCTTATCCTCAAATGGTTTTTAACCTCAGTATGGGACTTTTGGTGCTAAATGAGGGGAGACAAATGCTGAACTTAGTCATTTTTTATGTCTCATTGACTTTGCACGCACGGGGGACCATGCATGCTTCACTTGTTTTATGATATTAAATTTAAAAATGTAATAATGAGTTAAAACGAGATTATTTTTATAATCAATATTGAACATTTCAGTGTTACTGTAAATAACATGCGTCGGGCGGTAGTTTTAGCCAACTCTATATTTGTAGTTATTCAAATTTCGTTGTTTCGCATGTATAGTCGAAATTGCACTTTATTGTTCTTATGTTATTATATTTTGAGTGAAACATATATAATAGAAATTAAGTTGAATAAAATAACATACGCATCAAGTGCACTTGAAAACCAAATCACAGCGTAATATTAGGAAAATAAACAAATATTTTACTTATTTGAAATTTATCACAAATATA
Organism: Euprymna scolopes; assembly: GCF_053919585.1. Taxonomy (NCBI): domain Eukaryota; kingdom Metazoa; phylum Mollusca; class Cephalopoda; order Sepiida; family Sepiolidae; genus Euprymna; species Euprymna scolopes. Next base: position 131,960,360 of record NC_136489.1, read on the forward strand.
TTTCGGAGGTACACTCCATCTTCAGTTTGTTGTTTTTTGTGATTTGGTTTCAAACGCACTTTATGCGTATTTTATTTTATTCAAATAAAAACAACGTTTTATTGAAATCTCATTCTTGAAGAAATTAAGTTGTTTGGGATTAAAGGTGAAACAAGTTTTAACCGGTACGATTGTGATTAATGCTCGAAACCCATTTAAAGCGAAAATAACGGCATAGTTGCTTGTTATCGATAAAAAGTCTCTCTCTCCTCCCCCTCTCTCTTTCTCTCTCTCTCTCTCTCTCTCTCTATATATATATATATATAACGACTTAATTTACTCACATAAAATTAATAAACGAAAGTATAGATTTCTGCGTAAACTTTAAGTATTTACTTCAAAAGTGCTCAATACGTAGGTAGAGCTAGTTAGTAATTTATAAAATATATATGGCGATTAAGCTACACTGAATAAGTCTGAGGAGTCCTAGAGTGGATGAAACGCGGAATATTCAGTGTAGCTTAATCGCCATATATATTTTATAAATTTATATATATATATATATATATATATATATATATATATATATATATTATAATTTAGTAATTTAAATTTTATGATTTGAAACGGTTATGTTGTAAATCTAGAATTTTTTTAAATCTAGAAAATATTAGCATCTGCTAATATTTTCCTCTGAGGAGATGAATGAACATAGAAAACTCATGGGTTAAGGAAATATACTTATTAAAATGTATTCTTTCTTTTGCACATGATAAAAAATTATAGATTTAAAATTTAACCGTCTCAAATTATAAAATTTAAATTATTAAATTATGATTTATTTGCTCTATCTGGTATATTGAGCAATTTTCATTAAGATAGGATTGTCTTTATAAAATACTAGCATGGGTGTCCGGAGTTGCCCGGGTGTTTGGGGGTGTATGCTCAGCAAAAAAAAAAAGGTAATTTTTTAAAACTTTGACCCCTATTATGACCCCTTAACATTTATTGTTTTGGGCTCAAATTAAATTATTCAGTTAGAGTCATTTCCAAGGAAGCTGTATCTAAAATTTAAAGTGTTTAGACCTCAAATTGTCGGAGGAGTTTGGTAGAGTTCTCAGGTCAAATCGGTCAACTTTTACCCCTTAATCGCCAAATTTCTGGCCGAAAACCGATCACATCGATTTTTCCTAATCTCAGTACCCTGTATATAAAATTTGGAGTCTGTAGACTAAAAATTGTGAGAGTTATTGAGTAGGAAAATGTACACACACAGACACACAGACAGACACACAGACAGATACACAGAAACGTTCACTTTTATAGATATAATAGATTACATCCAATAATATTTTATAATACCGATAATCACTGGATTTGCTTACCAGTAGATTTATGGCATTTCATTATTCCGAAAAAAAAAAAAAAATATATATATATATATATATATATATATATATATATATATATATATACTAGCGGGGGTACCCGGCGTTGCCCGAGTGTTTGTTTCCGGGACGGGGGGGAGTTTTAAAAAATGTTATGGTAGGTAAGTAGGAAGGATCAAACCCGGAGTCATGAGTAAAAGTAGGAAAATAAAGTGTGAAAAAAAACAAAAAAAACATCTGCAACGTTAACAGTTCGGCCACCAAGAAAAGTCCATTCCAGTTGTTTAGGAAAAAAACAAAAAAAACGATTACGGTAGGTCGGCGCGAACGTGAAAATATAATGTGAATTGTCCAGCACGCTAACCACTACGCCACAGAGCACTGCAGCTTAGTTTAGTGATTTTAAATAACTTCACATGAAAGAACTACGAAGCCAAACCGGTGTTCTCTTCTCAACTGTTCCTTGTGAACGATCCCCAAACGGTGTTAAGTGGTGGCAGGGGGAGGAGGAATTTATTAGAGAGAAAATATTTTACCACTTCCATTGATCTTAACCGATTTTGGCCGTGACTTCTCAGAAGAAAAAGTATAGAAATCTAAGATTATCGAGGAATTTGAGAAATAATAAGCCTATAACACACCTCAGATATTGTTCTGCCATTTGTGCATATTATATTTGCATGAAATATCTTGATTTTTAATCCTATTAATGTCAAAATCCGACGGGAAAAAATGAGTTCATTTTGTTTATATAGAAGAATAGAAGATAGAAGAAGAATAGAGAAGAAGATAGAGAAGAGATATATATATATATATATATATATATGTATATATATATATATATATATATATATATATATATATATATATATATAAAATATATATGGCGATTAAGCTACACTGAATATTCGGCGTTTCATCCACTCTAGGACTCTTCAGGCTTAGCTGTACCTACGTAGTGAGCACTTTTGAAGTAAATACTTAAAGTTTACGCATAAATCTATGCTTTCGTATATTAATTTTATGTGAGTAAATTAAGTAGTTATATATATATATATATGTATATATATATATATATGATTTTCAGAATGTGAGAGATTGTATAATAAATTCCACAGCCAAACAACGCCGCAGCTCACAAGAGCCATGACAGTCAACGAACCGGAAGTCCAAGACTCGAGTTTCGCCCTCATTTGGGCTCATCAGTTAGACACATCCGAACTCAGGATGTGTGGGTTCATTTCACAGTCGGATTTCGACGCGGTTTACTTGATCTGTGTTGGTTAATAGAAATTCTTGTGTGCGGGGCGTTGCTCAGTTGGTAGAGTGCTTGCCTCGCATGCAAGAGGCTCGGGTTTCGAATCCTGAGTTCGGATGTGTCTAACTGATGAGCCCAAATGAGGGCGAAACTCGAGTCTTGGACTTCCGGTTCGTTGACTGTCATGGCTCTTGTGGAATTTATTATATATATATATATATATATATATATATATATATATATATATATATTCCAAAATAATCCTCTACTCGTCGTTTAACTACGATGATCTAACGAAAACTGGTGTTTATGCCGAAAAATTAGTCATTTACATTTACTCTGATAATTTCTCTCACAAATCTCACACACAAATAATTAATGTCTACCGAAGAGAACGTGAATCCCTACTAAGCATTATCCTCGTGTGTCTAAGGTCTCTCTGTAGGGGTGGGGTCAACGTGGAATAAGGATGGTTCCCGCTACAAGTAAACCGTGACTCTTAATAACAGAATTCTCAGCCCAAATAAGATGATTTACTGCAAGTGATTATGCATATAGTAACAGCACTAAGCTAGTTGTAATCCTGTAAAACTAAGAGACTACAAGAAAGCTATGTAGAAAAATTACAGAACGTTTTGTTATTCATGTTATACTAACCTGGTTGCCCGACGTTACCCGGGTGTTTAAAAAACGTGGTAGTAGGCAGGCAGGCTCGAACCGGTAGCGCGAAGGAGGAAAAGAACGTGAAAAAAAACGTGACGCCTCTGCCGTTGCATCCATCGCCAAACCGGAAGTGGCGAAGGTTTAAATTAAGGCTAGTCAATCGAAAAGAGGGGATGACTTTCGAAAATATCGGTGAATAAAAGCGCCCTCTCCCTGTAGAAAAGTGCCCAGTTGAGGGTGAAGTAATTAATGTTTTTACCTAATTATCCGATATTTGTCGTCCGAAGTATCGTGTTCTAAACGATACCGATCTTGTGAAAAGCCATTTTCTCTGTCGATAGTTTAAGGCATACATACATACATACATTTAAACAGACAGGTGAGATTTATATTATAGATGAACGTCACGTGTATACCTGTGCATAATTTCTAATCTGGAAACGTAATTTTATTAGTCGGCTTATTGTCTACCGAATTTTGCGTAGTGTTTTGTCTTGAAGGGACTAGCTTAATAATGCCACGTCCACCCCGCTTTGAAATTACTGAGCAAAGTAAAAACGGGTAAATAGAACGAAAGTATTACTTTTACGGAAAGCACGTAAAGGCGACTAAAACACTTTAAAAGCAGAACTCAGTACTTTGTTTTATGCTGATCCTATTGGAATCCTACGACAGTAACTAAAGATTATTGTTAACTAGTAGTAATATTGGCTAAGCTTACATTAATAGAAATTAGGATTACCTGAGGGCAAACAGAAATAGACCCAGCTGCATGTGGTGTGATTGAGGCAGGGGGTCAAATGTTAGCTCTCTATACAAAACACGCTAGAAATGCAGGGCAATCAGACGATGATTGAAATGTCTTCACCTGTTTTAGGAAGAGGGGAAAAGTTTTGGTCAGTTCTCGTTGGGAGCGATACAGGCATGGTGCACCTGACAATATTGAGGGAATATAAGTGAATATCACGTGTCTCGCCTAGATATATTTTGGCAAAGAGACTCGCCCTCGTAAACATTATAGGCTGAAGAAAAAAATCTTTACGAGGATGAGTTTCTTTGCCGAAATATATCGATAAAACGTATTATTAAATTGTTTATTATATTTTGCATTGAATTGCTTCATAACGTATTTTTATATACGTATTCTATTTGACACAAACACACACACACATACACACACACATACACACACACACACACACACATATATATATATATATATATATATATATATATATATATATATATATATATATATATTTAGGGGATTACAACAAGAGTCTACAGAGCAGAGTTAATGTATTAGCAAATTCATTAATACAATTAGAATAAAAGAAAAGAAAACAGTGCTCGCTGTAATGTAGATATATAAAACAACTCGATTGGCATATATGTCTTAGAGCTATTTTTATACTGAGTAAGATGATTGATAATTGATAGTTTAAAATTAAAAATTAAAACTCTTTTTCATGAGGAAGAACAAGCAAAATCACAATCAAAATGTTGTTTGTTCTTCCTTATGAGACAGATTTTTTATTTTTTATTTTAATTATAAATTAGCAATCATCTTACTCTTCATCACTTTCGGTGAATTGATGTCTGTCCGTCTGCATTTCCTAATTCTCATTCTTAAAACTAAGTTAAGAAAACTAAATAGGTAAACAACTAATTAGTTATATGGTTTCTCTTTCTAGGGAAAACGTTATCTCTCTCTATTAAAACGTTTGAAATCTCAACAAATTTCCATTGTGTTTCCATGCATGTGTAGATTTATTTTAAGATAAAACAAAAGATCAACTAGGAATGGATCACGACCTAAGCATAGGAAAAATGACCATTCGAGAATGGAGACCAGCAACCGCGCACGTATGTATAAATACTTTTTATTTAATTTATCTGGTTACTTGATCGCTCATTGAAAAGAGCTCTCATGTGCAAAACGAGTGCGTTTACGTAATGAGCGAATTGCGTTTGTTTGACGTTTAAAATAATACAAAGAAAATAGTGGAAATTCTAACTTTAAATTTTATTTTATACATAAAATAAAATAAATAGTGCTTGGTTATTGAATACTTGATTTGATTGTTTATTATTTGTGTTTATAATTTTGGTAGAACCTGTGTTTTTCCGTATCATAAGCACAGCAAACGCGACTTTATGTCATATCTTGTTCCCATAAAGGGAAAGGGTCAATACACGCATTAATGTAGTTTGTGTTGCTGCGTATTGCTAAAATAATCACTTCATACCCTCTTTCACAAACAATGGAGGACAGTTTTATTGTTTTTTGCCCGAGTGAATACCGAAAGATCTATGTCAATTTGTTAAACTGTCCCCAATGTTGATATGACGTTCTCCTTCTTCTTAGCAAAAAAAACGATCTAGTGTCATATCTTGCTCTCGTGTAAAAGCAAATAATTCCCAATAGTATTAATTACAAAGTTTTTTTTCTTTATTGTAATCTATCTCAGGATGCATGTAGATAATATCATTGGTATTCATATCAAAATGGGACAAGAATTCTCTATTTCAGAATAAATATGCATTTCAGTATATGACGTAATATGCTTGCATTTTTCTTGTTGTTTTCTCGTTTGTTTTTAATACAGCAAAACAACTGGTCACCATTATATTAACGGGGTTGTGCTTTTTAAACAAACAATAAAATGCTAATGATATTCACTTCAATGTCACTGACAACAATTATCCCCCAACGCTCCAGCGTGTTTCTCAAGATCTGTGTATATCTGTTTGTATCTATCTGTGTGCGTTTGAAATCGAATACGAGAAAGAGAGCGAGAAAAAGAGACAGAGAGAGACAGGCTGAAAGATGGAGTATCTTTTTGGGGGTGTAGTTTTTTAGTAGTAGTAGTAGTAGTAGTAGTAGTATTTGTTTTCGTTTTTTTCTTTTATCACTTCATTCCTGTTCTGCATTCTTCTTTTCCTCTTTTTCTTCTTCCATTGTCTCTTCTTTCAATATAAATGCATGTGTAGCGCGTAGTCAACAGAAATAGCAGCCATTCCTTTGATGAGCAAGATATGCCCCAATTTTATTAATAGTCAATGCACGCAGTCATACACATATGCTCATACACAAGCCAGAATAAATAAATATCGTGTGTGTGTGTATATATATGTGTGTGTGTGTGTGTGTGTGTGTGTGTGTGTGTGTGTGTGTGTGTGTGTGTGTGTGTGTGTGTGTGTGTGTGTGTGTGTGTGTGCTATAAATATATAAATACGTACACTAGTAAAATGCGACCCATTAGATCACCAATTCAGCTCAGGTTAGTTTGTTTGAATTCTAAAAGGTGAGCGTGTAAAGCTGGTGAAACGTAGAAAAGAAAAAAGAAAAAATCGCTAATTGTCACTTAATTCGTATTATTTGAATCCGTCTGACTACTGTTCTCATCTCGAGTGTGATTTTCACAATGTTTCACTCGATATAGCATCCAACATTCTTCAGAAAATACACCTGAAGAATAGCCGAAGATTACATCAATCGAAACGTTGTGAAAATCGCACTCAAGATGAAAACAGTAATTTGATGAATCCAAATAAAACCAATAAGCAATCCTCATCTAAAAATTTAGAATATTCGTTTCGTGTTAACTATTTTTTCTTCACACTCGCTTTTGTTAATGACGAACTATACCGATATTTTTGTTATTTCTTTCCTTTATTATTTTGTACGATTAATATGTGATTAAATGTTTGATCGCACCTGGTATGCAAAGAATAACTCTTAACGATTGGTGCAAAATTTTAATTTTGTGCAGCAAGTACGATTCAGTCAATATTTTTTAATGGTTGCTGTATCGATTTATTTATATGGTGACGAGATTGCCGTTATGCAAATGAGATGTCGTCAGCTTGAATAAAGGTGTGTTTTTTTTTTAGATACGTAGATTAATTTGGAGTCGTGAACCACGAAGATTGTTATTTGAAATAACAGATTAGTTAACAGTCTATATATTTGAAAGTACAGAATAATTAGCAATTGATTACTCAACCACAAGCTATTCCGTCGACACGGAGAAAATGGGCGAACAAGTAAAGTTAAGTCGTAGCATACTGATGTTATTTAATGGAAAAAGCAATGTGATCTCCCGGCTTAATAAGTTGAAGCTGGTTACGAATTTGCAAAGATTTATGACGTAGCCACATTGATTCCGATATATTTTGAAGGGGGTGCGCCAGCGATCAATCTGGAAATAAAAGAGAAAGATCAGACTGATGCCAACAGTATTGATAATAGATTAACTTGGATTTTTGGAGCATGCTTTTAAGACCTATAACAAGCCCAGGAGAGTTACATGAACCAGATATAGGTGGACGTGTATACAGTAGAATAAATAAGACCGCTAGCAATATCAGTCGGATATATGAGGCGTAGCCTTGCGAAATCAATGGTTTACTTTACCGCTTTCTATGGAACTACAACGATTAATTGAGATCGAAACCATAGAAGTAGAAGAAAAATTGAAGCATGCCAACGTACTGGAGAAACGTACCGGTGAACAAGGGGCAGTTTCAATCTTTACTGTCATCAAGCTCGGCGGAGAAGATCAGAACTTGAGAAGACAAAGCTGTAAATTTTACTGGTAAATACTTCAGATACCAGGGGCCTCGCCTGATGAGAGATTGTAGCGAAAAATGGCCCAACATTATCTGCTTCTGGTGTATCCAGGTCGGACACATTAGTAAGAATTGCGCTTCACATTATAAAAACACGTAAAGTAGTGCCATTTCACTGGTAGTCACTCCATTTATTCTGAAAAGACGCGTGAAAGTTTGTTTCCGCAGATAGTGTTAGTGTCAACGGAAAGCGAGTTAGATCCCTCGTTGATACCGGCTGCAGGACTACACTCCTCACAACAAGTGTCGCTGACTCATGCAATGGGGCAGCGATATTAGTACAGTAGATGGCAGAGTGCTGTGGAGAGACCGATGCCAAGATCGTGGTAAGAAATATACCGCTACGACTTAGAGTGAGTGTGCTGAATAGATCTTTTTTCATATATGAATAGCGACATTCGATGGACAAAGCAGAGAGAGAGTGGAATATATGCGAGCAGAAATCACGGTGGATGAGGAGGTGTGAGTGAAACGGCCCAATTCTCTTAGTAAAACTCATTGGGTAAAAGGAACAGTGACTGGGGAAATCCCCAAGAATCAAATGACAGTTGACGTAGTGTTACATCACATTTTAGATGAACGTAGAGTTTTCTTACCAGCTAGAGAAAAAGGTTGAAAAATTTCCTCAATAAGTACCAATATGATATTCGCAACGTAAATGAACATGACCGACTTGGATAACGGAGTGTCAAGCCAACTAGTTATTAAGATCACCGAGGCGTGTGAACAAATGCCTGGTCACAAAGGCAAATAATAATAGTTAAAAATTAGCACAAACTTCTGATTTAGTGCAGCATGTAAGATCTGAATGTAGCAGCAAATCCTGGGAACATCAACCTTAAAGAACAGTTGGAAATGACTTGCATACCATACATTACAACCATGTAATCCTTACATCCACCTACCTTGAAAATGCTGCTGTCAAACCTGACATAGTTATATGGAATAAGTCCGAGAGAGTTGTAACCTTGGTTGAAGTGAGTGTCTCTAATGATGGAGGTCTAAACGGAGCTGAAAGGGAGAAACAGACCAGGTATCAAGGTCTCATGTATGATATGAACAGAAACTGGAATCTTAGGGAGATATCAATCATACCAGTTATTATAGGTGCCACAGGGCTTATGAAGAAAAACCTGAAGTCTTACCTACCTAAAATTCCTGGTGAACTAAGCGCAAAAGAGATCCAGACAATTGCACTTAAGAGAACAACGAAGATAGTAAAAAGAACTCTCAGTTGGTTTCAATGAAAAGCAGGGCAATGTTGCCAGCTAATTTGGCTGCCCCATACCCAGCGTTAGTATCTTCAAAGGAAAAATTTAAAAAAAAAAGGGGAGAGCAAAAAAATAGAACTTGAATGCCTACTAGACACTATCCTCGAGTGCCTACTGTGTCTCTGTACAGGGGTTTACCAGAACAACTCGGCATGAGGATACTTTTCCCTAAAAGTAAACCCTGACCAAATATTCAGAATCGCATTTTGTATTCGCTGCCCAAATAAGGTCTCTTCACTATGACTAACTTATATTAGCTTTTATGAGGAATGGTGAACCTTCTCCAAGTAATGTTACCTCAAGTAATAGAACGAAGCCGGATACTCCACTAGACTGGATAAATTCTTGTCCTGAAATCCAGTAAGACCAAGAGACAAAACGAAAGATATACTACAACATATGAAAATGGTTAATTGGGGAGAGGAAATTTATGTTCCTAAATTCTTTACTAACTCAGTTTTTAAGAAATGAAGAACTTTAATGGAACATTCGAATATCTATGTATCTCATATAGAGTTCAAGTGTTAGCCCCAGATTGTGGGCCCCTTGATTTCTGAGAACTTCGACTGAAGTAAAATAAAACAAAAGCCAAAGAAAGTAATGGCTGCTGCATCTATTTGTATGTGAATTAACAAGAGTGAATGTTATCTAATATTTAAATGCTACCGGCTTGAACGAAAAGCCTGTATTTCAGAAACTTGGCGAACTGAAGTCGTAAGCTTGGACAGTAGTGTAACGAAAATATAGAATCGTTATTTAACCACACGCACTCACACACATATATATATATAAAATATTAATAATAATGAATTTATTAATGTAGGAGTTTGTCCTGTAGGAAGGAATATTTATATATATATATATATATATATATATATATATATGCATATATATATATATATACATAGATAACATGATAAATATGTATGCCCCAAATGTTTAAATTAGTTATTAGACCCTCTACACACACACACACACACACACACATATATATATATATATATATATATGTATGTGTGTGTATAAGTTAAATTGTCTGTGTATGTGTGTGTCTGCGTGTGTACATTTCCCTACCTAACTACTCTGTCAATTTTCAGTCTACAGACCCGATATTTGACATAAAGCGTATTGAGATTTGGGAAAATCTTTTTAATCTCGTTTTCGGCTAATAATTTGGCTGTCAAGGGGTCACAGTTCAACGATTTGATCTTTAAAACATTCATCCACATACAGTACAGTTTCGCTGTATCCCAGCTTATTAGTGCGGCTACTGTTTTTAAGTACTGTTAATACGGAATAAAAAATTCAAAATTTAACGGTTTAAAGACCAAAACAAGTGCAGATTTTTTTCAATAAATGGACATATTTATGTATTTAAGTACAAGAAAAGAAAGACATTGTCGTGATAGCAGGGAGATGGTCGATCTGATCAATTAAGATCCCGCAGTTTTTAATGCTCTGGTGGCCTGCGATGAAAGCTGGATCTACTGCTATGGTCCAGAGACCAAGAGTCAATTTCTTGTAGAAGCATGCTTGCTCTCACAGACCCAAGAAGGTCAGACAAAAATAATCCATACAGAAACTAACGATGATCTTTTCTTTTTTGACAGCCTGGCCATGGTCTACATGCACTGGGTTCCTACTAGACAGAGTCCACAAGGAATACTATGGTGAGGTTTTAAAGGAGTTCAAGAAAAGATTCAGTCGGAGGAGGCCAGCACATTTTAACTCGGGTCACTGGCAATTTCACCAGGACTAGTCACAGACTATTTGATCAAGATGAGCATCAAGAAAGTTACCCACCCTCCCTATACTCCAGATATTGCTCCCTTTGACTTTTGGTTATTCTTTAGAGGCTTTCATTGTGAGACAATTAGGAGATAAAAGGAAGGCCATTGACATGTTCACAAAAAGATTTCTGTGGGGTCTTCCAAAAGTTGTTGGAATGGTACAACAAGTGCATTGCAGCCGGAGGAGATAACTTCGAACGCGATTAGAGTTTCATTGTGTACTATCAATAAAAGTTCACATATAAAAAAGTCTGGAAACTTATTTAGGGCACCTTTCTAACGTTTTCCAAGTGTAGAATATGTAGCATTTTTGGGACCCACGTTTTGTACAATAATGACGAGTAAACACATATATTATTGTATATATATATATATATGCGTTTATGTGTGTGTTGGTGTGTGTGTGTGTGTGTGTGTGTGTGTGTGGATGTGGGTGTGTAAGCATTAAGCATTAAGCATTAAGTAGATGTTCAGTATTAACTTCAACGGTGCTCAATACGATTATAGAGTTTAGTAGTAGTAAGATGCAAATAGGTTTACGTGTCTGTGTAGCTTAATTACTATAATATTGTTTCATACTATATATATTTCAATGACTTAAAAACATTATTACAATGATCCAGACATAATTCTCAATGAAAAACCAAGATACGGAATAATAAAATAATGTTAAAAAATACACATTGCTGGTGACTACTTCCTTATTTAAATATACATCTTTCTTTCGTTGGAATTTCTTAACCCATTCTATATAAATATATATATATATATATATATATATATATATATATATATATATATATTTATATTTATACATACATTGTTATATATATATATATATATATATATAACAATGTATGTATAAATATAAATATATATATATATATATATATATATATATAAGTGAAAATTTATGTATGTCTGTCTGTGTACATTTCCCTACCCAATATTGTCGATATTCAGTCTACAGACTCGAGATTTGACATAAGGGGTATTGAGATTTGGAAAAATCTTTGTAATCAGTTTTCGACCAGAAATTTAACTGTCATGGGGTCAAAGTTCAACGATTTCACCTTCGAAAACTCTACCGAATTCCTCCGCAAATTTTGGGTCTAAACACTTGAAATTTTAAATGTGGGTGACGTGGACTTAGATCAAACTTTTTAATTTGATTTCGGTGCAAAAAAAAAAATAAATGTTAAGGGGTCAAAATTGGGTTCAAAGTTTTTTAAAAAATTGACCTCTGCTGTCTCTACCAGATTACTCAGTGAATTTCTGGTCTAAACATTTGAAATTTTACATAAAGTTTATTCAGAGATAGGGCAAGATTTTTAATCGGTTTGGGTCGAAAATTAAAGCTGCCAAGGGGTCAAAGTTCAAAAGATTTTACCTTTTCAATCTCAAGAAAACTACTCAGCCAATTTTGGGTTTAAACATTTGAAATTTATACATAATGGATATTCAGACATGCGGCAAGTATTTTAATCATATTTGGAGCGAAAATTTGGCTGTCAAAAGGTCTAAGTTGAAAGAGTTGACCTTTGCAGATTCTACCAAATTTCTCCGTGAATTGTGGGTCTAAAGACTTGAAATTTTTGATGTACCTAACTCGGACAGAGGTAAAACATTTTATTTTGATTTGAAACCAAAATAATAAATGTAAATGGGTCAAAATTGGGGTCGAAGTTTTAAAAGATTTACCTCTGCAGTCTCTACGAAATTACTCAAAAAACCTTTGGTCTTAACACTTGAAATCTGACATAAAGTGTATTCACACGTGGGGCAAGTTATGAACAGTGCATAGGGCCCGAGCAACGCCGGGTTGAACTGCTAGTATATAAATAAAAAATGCCAGAGAACTATATGCTCAGTTCGTTTAATCCAAAGTAGCTAAGCAGCATCTTCGTTCCCACCAGTTTTGGCAAATAGCAAACAGGATCCTAAACAGAAGCGTGCGTTCTATCCCAACCATTATCAATGGACAAGAGGTCATCTCGTCAGCATCAGACAAGGCAAAACTATTTGCCAAGAACTTTACAGCAAATTCTACCTCATGTGACCAAGGCTATCAACTCCCCGTATTTCCTCTTATAACAGACAACACGCTATGCAACATACAAATATCTGTGCGTGAGGTCGCCAAGTTAATCAAGAACCTTGATTCCAGTAAAGCAACTGGCCCTGACGGCATTCCAATTATAGTGTTGAAAGAGCTTACAACCGAACTTACCCCCATATTTACATTTACGTTGCCTTAAGGAGAAGTGCTTCCCAACACTCTGGAAAACCTCATCAGTATGCCTTGTTTTTAAGAATTCAGGTGATAAGTCATTTCCCTCTCAATACAGACCAATAAGTCTCCTGTGTGTCATGAGTAAGCTGCTGGAATCCATATTAAATAGAGAAATAGTCAACCTTCTTAGCTACATGCAATATGGTTTCCGTTCTGCTAGATCTACAGCAGATGTGCTAACGGTTATATCTCATAGGATTAGTGAATCTCTCGACAAATGCTTCCTTTCTATGGCAATTGCTCTTGATACACCAAAAGCCTTCGAAAAGGTATGGCATAAGGGCCTACTTTACAAGATTTCCAGCTACGGTATAACTGGAAATGTTTTCTCAATTATTAAATCATTTCTCTCTGATGGGCTCATAAGAGTAGTGGTTGATGGCAATTGCACTTGACATATCAAAGGCCTTCGACAAGGTATGGCATAAGGGCCTACTTCACAAAATTTCCAGCTACGGTATAACTGGAAATGTTTTCTCAATTATTAAATCATTTCTCTCTGATGGGCTCATAAGAGTCGTGGTTGATGGGCAGAAATCAGAGGCCCACAGTATTAATGCTGGAGTCCCTCAGGGGTGTATCCTGGGACTAAATCTCTTCCTGATCTACATTAATGATCACCCAGAACACATATTTAAATGATTCGTTGACAGCTATGCTGATGACACGACCATCTATGGCAACACATAAAAGGCCGTAAATGACAAAGTTCTCTCTGAAACTCTCTCCTCTGATCTTGAGCGCGTGGTACACTAGGGGGAAGAGGTTACTTTTAATGCATCTAAAACTAAGCTCTTATCTTTATATCATAAACGCTCTGATCCCCATCTGGCATCAATTAAAATGGATGGCTACCATCTTGGGGAGGCTCCATGTTTGGATAAGCTTCTGGGTTTACTCCTGATCTGAAATGGAACACGTACATCAAGCATGTTGCCAAGGTCGCTGGGAAAATGGTGGGATCCTTCTACCGCTCCAAAAGATATCTCACTACTGATGCAATTCTCTATCTTTATAAAAGCCAAGTACGTCAAAGAATAGAGTACTGCTGCTACATCTGGGCAGGAGCTGCTAAAAACAGCCTATCCTGACAGAGTAAAAAAAAAAAACTTCGTGGGCTCGTGGGGGGTGATCTTTTCTCTTCCCTGAAACCTCTCTCCCACAGAAGAAACGTTGCGAGTCTGTTTTTGTTTTATCGTTATTTCCATGGCAAGTGCTCGTCTGTGCTGCAATATCTGGTCCCCTCTCGCCAATCTTTCACGATAAACACCTGTCTAGCTGAAACCATTGTCAATAATTTTTTCCACTCTTTATCTGTGATTAAATCAAAACGTATATTCCATGAAAAAGCTTCTTTCTTAGAAGTGCATGCCTGTGGAACTCTGTTCCGTTTGCCTGTTTCCCAGCTGACTACAACTTGGTTGTCTTCAAGTCCAACATAAACAAATTCCTGATTAACCGCCCTCTTAAGTAAGACACTTTATCAAATCTCCAATACTAACGATTACTAGGACACTATCCCATTGATTACTGTACACGCAATAACCCTTATCCCCGAGTGGCTTCCAGGCCTTGATAAGTGGTGCCAACTATGTAAAATAATATATATATAACTATATATGAATATATATAAATATATAGACATATGAATATATATAATATATATATGAATATATATATATAGATATATATATATAAATATATAAATATATATATATATACATATATATATAGTAAATAAATGACAAAAAGCTATATTCCAAATTTCATGATGTTGACCATCTTATAATTTATTCCTTTAATACAGTTGACATTTACAATTCTTGATAGTATCTGTTTCGTTGCGCAAAATCAATCACTTAATTATTATATTAATCAGTGAATCTAGTATGCCCTTAACCCATAAGAAGAAATAGCAATAATCAATCCGTCAAAAAGAAATAAAGTGCTATTTGACATGATTAAAGTCTGAAAATTGAAAGAGAAGCTGCAAATACCTTTTAATGTTCCTATGACATATCCAGTTTGTTCACCAATGTGTCTTTGGATGAAACTGTCTGGATTTTTGCCGATAGATTTTATCGTGGTTCCCTCACTCAACCCTCCTTTCCTGAGCATATATTTCTTGAGCTCATAGGTTAAGCTGCTACATTGGTTGAATTTAGTTTTGACGGGAACATGTATCGTCAAGTTGATGGGGTAGCAATGGGAAGTCATTTGGGTCCTACATTGGCTAATATTTTTGTCGGATTTCAAGAAAAACTTATTTTTGATCGTTTTCCTAAACCGGTATGCTATTTCCGTTACGTGGATGACATTTTTGTCACATGTTTTTCCTGTACGAAAGCTGACGGGTTGTTAGAACAATTAAACTTACTTCACCCTGCATTGACGTTTACTATGAAGCGTGAAGTTAATGACTTATTACTTAGATGTTTTCATTGAAAGATCTGGTATGAGTTTTACTACTAGTATATATAGAAAACCCACATTTACAGCACAACACATTAGCTGGGTGTCGTTCTCCCCTAAAATCAGACAATTTGATCTGATTAAAACTTTAGTGCATCGGACTTCGTTGATCTGCTCTAAATGCGGAACTCCAAAGCATCGCTGGGATCCTTTTGGCTAATGGTTATCCTTTACACGTAATTCAAAAATGTGTGAGGGATAAAATCTTAGCGTTTAAAGGTGGAACGTTTGTGAGTCCTCAAAAATGTCCCATATATGTGAAACTCCGGTAGATTGGTGTCAAAAAATAGGTGTTTTCGCATAAAATTGCTACAGCTGTTTCACGTTGCTATTTTGAAACGAAGGTTCGAACGGTGTTTGGGAGGAGAAATGCTTTCCCCTCCTTCGAAAGCATGGTATCCCTACCACTCAATATAATATGGTTGTTTATCGGTTTAACGGTCAGTGTGAAGCTGACTACGTGGGTCACACCATTAAACGTTTGGAGGTTAGAATTTCACATGTCCTCCCTTCGATACGTAGGCACAAAAAAAATGCCCAACATAAGTCGGCCATTGGTGAACATTTATTACAGTGCCAAATTTGCACTGAAGGATACACGGATGAAACCTTCTCGGTTTTACACAAAGTGCGCTCGAGAATTCATTTAAAAATCTCGAGACTGCATCCATTAATTTGCGCCAACCATCTCTGTGTAAGCAAAGAGAATATAACCATGATTTAGAAATTATGGGTATTCGCTGAGATTGTTTCTTTTTCTCCTATTCCCTATAAAATTTCTTCTTTTTTTTTTACCCTCGCTATTAATTTATGGTCCTTTGACCACGTTTTTAAACAATTTTTTCTTCCCCGTTTCCAACATTAATCTTGAAAAGGATTGGCTGAAAGACGTCTCGATAGGTTTGTTCTACCCCCAATACTTATTTATCCGTTTTATCTAATCTATGCTTAGGAGGAATATACTTTAGAAGTGTATTTTGGTCTTCTTTTTAAACGTGTCTTTTTAATGGTTTGTTTAAACTACAGAAAAAATAAACCTCAGCAATTAATTATGGCACTACGTTCGGTATTATTCAAAATGTTATGCAATTATGTACCCATAAAAATCTTATATACTGTCTATTTTCAAACGCGGCGTCTTCTATAAGAAATATTTGGATAGTTTTAGAAAGTTTTTTGGGTTTTTTAAATAAATACCTTTTTATTCTCTTGAAGATATTCTGAATTGTTTTTAACTTAAATCAAAAGAACATTGTGTATTTTCTTAAATTTTATTAAATATTGATAATCAATTATTAAATATGCTACACCTTTTATATTCTTAATTATAATATTATCTACTATTATAAAACTAATAATTATTTATTATTTTTTAATGATTATGATATGTACATTATATAATTAAGTATTAAATTATTATTGCTTAATCATATAAAATAAATATTTTAATGAAGGGATATGCTTTCTCATGGCAGTAATCCAGATAATGTAGTCTTTTAAACTTTGAATTGACCTGGTATACTTCATTATCATTAGACAAATATTTCATTTTTGTATTAAATTTTATAAATATCTTTTACGCTTTAGCTTGATAAGAAAAAGTTTAAAGTAAAAAAAATTTTTAAATAAACCCTAACAAATTATACAAGGCAGTTCTCTTTTTGATATAAACTGTGTGTTAGTCAATAGTTTAAGTAAAATAAGGATTTGGTTTCTTTTTAGCGGTATCTTAAATTTTTTTTAGTCAACAGAAAAGTTCGTTATCGATAAATGTTATTTGTTTAATCTGAAATAGCAATTTATCTAATAACATGTTTATTTATTAAACAACAATTTTAATTATTTGTATTACAATCTGAACTGAAACATATGTTCTTACGCCGGATTTATAAATATGTTTTCATCTTACACTCGCAAGAAAAAAAGTTGTGTGTGTCATTTGTTTTGTTTTTGTTTTTGTTTTTTGTTTTTTTTGTTTGTTTTTATTTTTTGCCTGCTTAGGATTTCTTTTTTCTATCTGTAAGGAATTAATAAAATCTGGCTTAAATCCGATCTCTTTTACATTTATTGGCATTTCCTTTACTCTGTTGCAAAATAAGTCTTCATCGCCGTTTCTGTACTTAACAGTTAGAGTGCTGGGAAAAATTAATTGTAAAAGTGATATTTTCCTGAAGGTTGAAGGTTCAATCCTCAGTGTGGGCGACCGAAATATACATTTGCGAATTACTTAGGACATCTATCCAGTCATGACTGACGGAACAAGAGCACGCTACCCCCGTGAAGTAAATAAAGGGTTCCGCTCAAAATTCCGTCAAAATTCCCGAGTTCGACAGAAACATTCCCGAGTTCCACAAGATACACCTGAAGAAGGTCAGAGGTTATATCGACCGAAACATTGTGAAAATCACACTCAAGATGAGAACAGTAGCCCGATGTATAATAATAAAATAACCAATCCTCATCTCAAAAATTCAGAAACGTCACAAAAACCATAATTTTCTGTAGAGGTTCACTTAGTCTTGCAATTAGCTTTAACTCTTCGTCTGCATAGCGTATTTTATTTGATGGAAGGAATTTCATTATAAATATATAATTAAAAAGTTTCCAGCCTTTACAAGCGGTTCGCATTACATTAAACCCCCGGGATACGGTGGTCTTAGGATACTTTTTTCAGGTTATGATGTGAAATACGATGTTTTTCCGGTCCCTGGCTACGGTATTTGCCCCGCCGGTGTTATTTATAATGTTATTTGATTATATACATGTATATTATATACTCTATTAGATTTTGTTACTAATTTTAATGCCGTATCCCGTGGTTCGGCTGTATAAACCGAGTGTTTTTGTTGTTTGTTTTTGTTGTTTTTTTTTTGCATTCTATTACTGATAGTAATGGACGCTGGTAAGTTCGCAAAATATATCTTATTTTGTAAAAATTGCTGAAATATTTTTACGGTAAATATAACGAGTTTCTCCTTTTCTATATTGCTATATGTTTTTTTCTGTCGGCGCTAAAATTCTTGATACTTCGCCTACAGCTTATAATTGTTTATAATCTTCATTGTTTAGTAAAGCGGCTAGAACCCCAAGGATATATCTCTGCATGCGGATTATAACGCCCATATATAAGTGAGATGCTAAATCTTTTGGATTTTCTTCGGCGCCCATTGGCGTTCACAAGATTAGCTCCATTTCGTATCTTTCTTAAATAATTTATTCAATTGAGATTTTAATGCGTGTATTTTTAAAGTAAAATTGCTATACTAATTTGAAAGTTTCCACAAGGTTTACAACGTTGACACACTTTTTGGTAAAGGTATTTTTTATTACTGTGAATCTGCCTAACGATGACTTTCCACGTTTCTTCATCAATTATGTGTCCCACCTGCTTAATTGTTATTAAAAACAATTTGTATTTATCGATGTTTAACTGAAAATTGTACTTTTCAATTGTTATACAATTTTTACCTATTCAGCGTTTTGTTCTCGACTTAAGCTTTTCTTGTCAAGTAATGCTATTATTGTTAATTTCTCTTTGAATAATCTGATAAATCAATAAATCGAGTTTGGAGAATAATCTTCTTTCCATGTAATTTTTTACATATTTCTTCAGAACTAAATAAAGATTAGTTGTAAGATTTAAATCAATCGTTTTAGTTCAGTTCAGTAATCGACACAAAACCGAATTTTTTTTTTTACGTAAACTGTAAGACTCTTTCAGACACTATAGTCTGTTTTTCTTAAAACTAAGGGATTCAGTACATTTGAAAATATTCAATCGATTAGTCTACTAAGCTTCAGCTCATGGCCCATCATCGCAATGTTATATCCATATACTTGTTTTACAAGCACTTCAATAGAATGTGTTCCGACGAACCTCCTATTTACCCGACAATCAGCAAAATCACACCTTTTCACTGTAGAGATTCGAAAATGTCGGAAAAGTTTCTACTATAATAGTTACGTTTCTCGGATTCTTGCTTTAAGATTTTGCTCTCAGTTTTCTGGTTCCTCGACAGAAATTTAAGTATAATGTGAACAAACATCTCGCTGCATAATTCTCTACCTAAGATGCCCTATAAATCTGGATCCTAATTCACAATAGCCTCTTACGTGGCAAAAAAAAAAATACTGCGATGCAAATAATTATACACACACACTATATATTGTAGTAATAGAAATACCTAATTACTCAAATTCAGAATCTAACACCTATTTAAAAACAATACAGCGATGCAATGATGCATTAATGATAGCATTTTTGTGCAAATATACTAAGCGAAAGATTAAATGCCTACATTAAGCATTCAAGGACAGATTCTATTATAGAATTGGAAGTATGTTATCATTACAAAATGAGAATCCTCAACATTACAAATCTATTTGATTGGCGGGCAAGAAAATCGAACAGAAATCAAGTGCAAACTTAACCAAAGAAAATCATAATCAAAAGTATACAAGGAATGCAACATGCAAACAAACAATACAGGTCCTCGTCGATAATACTTTATAAAATATTACGACAATCAAAGAACTATAAATTTATTAAGAATCCAAAGTTAGAACTCAATTAGATTCTTGTTTCTGCATGATATATACAAACGTTTTGAAATTATGTTTCTTAATTGCTTAGATGAAGATACGTGTATTTTTTAGATTGTTCGGAAAAAAAGCAGAGAAGTCCGAACCATTCAAATAATAAATCGTATCAATCTTCATCTCCAAAATGT
>NC_136489.1:131985838-132015838 GCF_053919585.1 Euprymna scolopes
ATTAGTATTTCTTTTGTAATATTTGTTTATAAAAATATAATTAGTATTTATTTATGTAATATTTGTTTATGAAATATAATTAGTATTTCTTTTGTAATATTTGTTTATAAAAATTATAATTAGTATTTCTTTATGTAATATTTGTTTATAAAAATATAATTAGTATTTCTTTATGTAATATTTGTTTATAAAAATATAATTAGTATTTCTTTTTGTAATATTTGTTTATAAAAATATAATTAGTATTTCTTTATGTAATATTTGTTTGTAAAGAAAATGAATACTCTGATAATAGAGATGAATATTATTTTTATATTCCATACTATTCATCTCTATACACAGGACACCACTCGAATAATGTACCTGGATTGTATATCCTTTCGCTTGTTAAATCCAATTCTCCCGTTGCATCACCTTAAAATGAACTCCATTTTCTATATTGCTTTAAAAAAAAAATTATTAATGTATGTGCTAAAAAGCAAAATTATGGTTATCATAATGATTATTTTGCTGAAGATATTTCCTCTGAAGAGATGAGCCTTACATCGAAAATCCATGGGTTAAGGAAAAAAAATTAATTTTGCGTATTCCTTGATTGTTTAAAAATTCTATATTTTACTGCAAAAAATGTAAATATATATATATATATATATATATATATATATATATATATATATATATATATATATTCAGAATTTTAGAGATTATATATAATTATTTCCACAGCCAAAGAACGCCGCAACCCACAAGATATGGTAAAAACAGCCTATGGTCAAAACAGCATTGCCGTAAAATATACGCTGTTTTGACCGTATGCTATTTTGACTATACGCTGTTTTAACCACACGTTGATTTTTTTTTGCTTCGCACATTCCAATCTAGTTTAGTAGCACTCTTGCAGTTTCTGAGCAATTAATTATTTGTATGGATAGAACTGCATAACAGTGTGAATCTTTCTTCTGGCTGTTCGACCAGACAATCCCAAGGCCAAAACATGTTTGCGAGCTGAACGTGTAGGAGACTGAGCAACAGAAAGGCTCACAGCTCGATTAATGTCTGGCATTCGAGCGCTTCGAGGCTTTCCAGGTGACATTCTTTTAAGTGCCGAATTTGTAGCTCTGAAATTATATATATTGATTTTCCATCTGGAACAATATCATACCGCTATAACTTGTTATGAATTTAGAAATTTCTGTGTTGCAATTACAGATTCACCATTCTTCAAAAACATTTCTGTAGTAAAAGCACGATATGCCCCAGCCGAAGTCATATTGCTTGATGAGGGTACCTAAAAAATGGCAAGGTAAACATCATTGACACTGACACACGTTCATTAGCAACAAATAGTTAAAGGTTTTATACGAGATTTTTCTATCGCAATCTGAATAAGGAATCATTTCGATTTAAAATTTGAGTTTCATTGTTGGATAAATACGACATTCAAATTCGGTGACCACTTTTGATTGCTTTAGTTTCTTTCACAGAGATGCTTTTCATTTTAAAGCGCTTTTTTTTCAATTTTACTTGCATAATAATAACTGGATTTTTAATGGAAAGTATTTTTCATTTAATACTATATAACAATAATAAAAGCATAAAACTGTTTTTACTAAATAGATTGTTTTTCTTGCGAATTTCTATGACAGCGATCATCTTAAATTACCTTATTTTAATTACTTACTAGCAGACCCGACGTTCTTCGGGATTGAATAATGATCAACGACAATTTCACACTCCTACATTTTTATTGTCATTGAAATCTGTGAAATCGCCCGAGAGGAAGCTTCACATGGCTCCACTTAGTCCAAAATATATGTTATCCTACATTGCACTCTAGAGAAATTATTGTTTCTTTTACAGAATTATTTTATATAAACTTCTTTCCAGTTAACGAAAAAAACACATTAAGAAATTTACGTGCGGAGTTTGAACCTACAGACCACGTCATGCAAAAAAAAGCAAAAAAATAACAACAACAAAAAACAAACAAACAAGGAAAAAACACGCTATCAACTTACCCACAGTAGAATTTTCACGGCCCGTTGTTCTATCATCGTTGCTAAGCGACGACATGGAAAAAATGGCTTTACCGATGATAGATAAATTAAAATAACGGTTTAGATTATCGGTAATTATCGGGGGTATTCTGAGGCAGAACTTTACTAAGATCACTCCCAATCTTATACACTAAAGTTCTGTAAATTCTAAAGAAAATCTATTTTCGGAGTCTATAAGGAACAAACTGTCTCACACACAGAGACAAAGTTGAATTTATATAATTGTAGAGATAAGGGAATTGTTTTCCCTTTAATATTTACAGCACACATTTTGGAATGGTGAAAATTGTTAGACATTAAAACTGGAGTAAGAAGCTCATGCGATATTAATATTTATTCGTTCAGGCAGTTGGCAAAAGGTACAGAATGATTAACATCCATAAAACTCGTGAATGAAAAACAAACAACAAACCCTGATTTATAACAAAAATCATTAGAACGAAGTTCTCTAATAAACTCGTATGAATTTTAACGTGTGGAAACGATTTGTAAGTTTTTTGCTTGTTTTTTTTTGGGGGGGGGGAGAGGGTTGTGACCGTGAAATATTTTACAATTTATTTACTCACGTTAATACTACGTAGGTTCCGCCATTTTGTTGGTTTAAGAGTTCTCAAGCGTTAACTATTCCGCACATTTAATGTTTAAAAAAATCTGGTTTACATTTGTTAAAACAATTTATGAGTTCAGTAGATTTCATTTTAACGCCTTTTATGTTATTTATATGCGTTTTCTGCTTTTTCACCGAATGTGCCATGACAGTTTGCTTATCACGCGAATATCACGTTAAGGCCAGTGCTTAGTAGTATGCAAAAATAATGTCGTTTTCTTCTATATGAAGTTGAACATCAAAAAACGACATTATTTTTGCATGCACTTAATACTATTCATTAAAACCAATTATTTGCTTCTGTTTGGCATACATTTTCATGCATCGTCTTTAACTCATCTGTTCGTCTTTCAAAAATACAAAGTTTCAGAAGCTATATCTGAAGCTGACGTTAGAAATAGTTGTTAAGGCGCAATATCTGAAAATAAAAATTGCAAGACAAGAAAAAATGTTACTAGTTGATTAGTTTTTGTGATCTTACAAAACTTCCTCATGGCACAGGTGGTATAGCATTTTTTTCCTCCATTCATTTTTGGGGTCGTTTTTTGAAGGGGGGGAGGATATCTTTTGACATGATTAATTTACTGTCTAATGGATAAAAACACTAATGTATCAAGAAATGTTATCAATTCCATTTTGTGATGGGGCAGTTTTACTCCTATGTATTTATCATCAATCTGACATCTCTTAATATTTATCCACTCATCTTTTCTCAACCCTATCTGCCTTCTCAAATGAGTACGTTATGGGTCTAATGGATGCATACTGGGCTATGGAATTGTCTATAGCAGGTTAAAATCATATCGGATCCATTAAAGTCATTTACGCACTATCATGGCCTCCGTTTCGTCGAGACATAATTTTAAGCTCCAATAAAGTTAGTTGCATGTGTAATTGTGGAGAAAGGGTTGTGCAGTTCCCACCCACACGTCTGCTGAATCGACACTGCTTGATTCCAGCGGTAAGGAGAAGTCCAAGACGACTGAAAACAATGCCGAGATAAGCGGAGAGCAATTGCAGCTCCTGGCATTCCCAAATTGTCACAAATTTAGTAATGACCAGGATCAACGTCGTTGAACTTCGGTGATTTAACGGGGATCAGGTGTGTCGACGTAATTATGCCGTAATTGACGCACTAAAAATTATAAACCTCGCTATTAAAATGGCAACTTGTGTTCTATTAAGCGTATACAATGACTTATTTAGAAGCTGCATTTTGTTTCGGCGTCATACAAGTTTTGAAAAGAAAAATTGTGAAAATTATCAATGAAATAGTAAATAAACATAAGTGACAACGTAGGTATTATTACGTACGTGTCTAAGTTTATCAGTTTAGTGCAGAATCACTTGAATCTGCTAAGAAACGATTAGTTAATAAAATGTATACTGTTAGTAGCTCGTATAGTTATGCTGCTATAGCGACTGCCGAACTGTCTAGTATTGATACTTACTTGCGTGGAGAGGCTATAGACGCAGCTATAAAACAGCAAACACAGCAGTAATTTTACTAAAAACTGAATCACGTTTATACAATCAACAATAATAAAAAAAAATGCATATCGTTATTTAAGTTTCAGTTTCAAAAAATAAATGTAGGGGACATGTTTGTAATGTGTATTCTTAAAACTTGATATGAAATACAATTTCAGATGTTGTGTATTATTTTTAATCTGCAAAAATGACTTTGTAAGGTTTTTTTAGCCGTCTATTTCGAAATAAATGTGCAAAATGAGCAAACGGTAGAATTGATTTAAGAATGAGGGCTTAGTACTGTGAGGATAGTTGCTTCCACCACTGGAATGAAATCACAAATCAAAGAGAAAATAACTGGTCGGACTTAATATTAAAATACCAGATTTTTTTTTTTTTACTTTTGTTCTACAGGTTATTCAAAGATTTTGAAGAAAAAATTTTTAATAGAATATATTTGTTCTTTTCAAGTTGGTTTCTATTTAACCCATAGTTGGGACCCTAACAGGTACAACTCCAGGTCAAAGTGGACCTGGGAGCAATGGCAATTAAAGGGTGGCTCCACACTTCCCAAAGCCTCATCACTGGATATAGTTTAAGGTCATATCTAGGACCTCAAAATACCAGAATATAAGTGGTGCGTAGATACAATACATCTAATAGGACTTGAAGCAGGCATAATTGATTCTATAGTTCCTGTCGAGATCCTTTAAGCGTACCATACCCTTTTTTTCTAATATGTAATGAATTCCTCCATTAAATATCTAGCAAAGGTTCAGTGTACTAATCAGTTTAATATTGGGCATTTCAATTTTTATCTTTCGGAATTTTTTGGATTATGATTGATAAGTCGTATTATTCAGGTTACTAATCACATTTTGAATGTTATCCTTACATCATTTCGGCCGATGTGATCCCCAACCTTCTTCAGGTCCATTTGCAAAACTCAAGAATTTATTCAATGCTTTGAACTAAACGTTTTATTAAATCCACAGAGTTAATTTGATCTCACTTTGTCAACGTGACTTAAGTACTTTCTATTTCATTTTAGTATCACCTGTAGTGAGAGTTGAACCTTAAACTGCTAAAAGACTGTCCCTTAAAACTGATTTTCACGTAAGATTTTATCCGCTGCGCCATCTGGTTATGTAAATCAACCAAATATTACAAAAAATCCAATTCTTATTCCGATAACTGTTTTCTATCGATTCATTTATTTTGTATAGTGAAGCGAATTTTTAAAAACTAACCACTGCCTGCAAATATAAGGTAAAAACATACAACGTTGACAAAAGATTTTTTATACCCACGCTGAAAACATTGAAATTTACCTCAGTTGTTTATACAGCGGATTATTGTTACATAATTAAGGTTTAATTAAAAATAACGAAAAACAAAATAATCCAACTTATCAACATTAAAATCTTTATTTGCTAAATGTTTTTGCAGTTTCGAAAATATAAGGTTGAGAAGAAAGTTCTTGCGAAATTTTAAATTTTGATTACAAAAGATGTATTTTCAAATAAGTTTTCATTATAATACCTTTACTTTATATATTATTTTAAAGAGGGCGAATCGCTTTATCTAATTGTTTGAATTACAATTATTTTTAAAACAATTACGTATTCCTTTCAGAACGTTGAATACAAGATGGAAAAAGGCAAATTTGCACAATTTTCTTGTTTGGCTCAGAAACCACTACTGAACGCACAGCACTATGGTGGTTTAAGAAATTTCGTGGCAGCGACGAGAAACTTGAAAATAATGATCAATTAAGAGCCCTAGTCAAACGTATCCACACACTTGCTTCTGAATTAAACGTAACGTTTACGATGATTTCGAACCACTTGAGAGTTATTGGAAAGACAAAAACAAAACAAAAACTTGATAACTGGGTGCCCCACGAACTGAACGACAACCAAAGGAAACGCTGTTATGAAGTGTCATCTTCCCTTACGTAACAAGAACGACCCGTTTCTCGACCGGGTGTTCACTTTCGATGAAATATGGCTTCTTTGCGACATCCAGCGACGCTCAGCTCAGAGGTCAGACACTGGTAAAGTTCCACGACACTTACCGAAGCCAGAGTTGCACCAAAAAAAGGTCATGCTGACTGTTTGGTGGCCTGCGATCGGATTTATCCATTATAATTTTTGGAATGCAAGCTTAACCATTACGGCGCAGAAGTATTGTCAACAAATGGACGAAATGCACCAGAAACTGCGACAAAAAAACCTGCGTTAGTTCACAGAAAACGCCCAATTTTTCTTCACGACAATATCCGACCGCACGTTGCTAAACCGACCGTGCAGATGTTGAAGGAACTAGGCTACGAAACTCTGCCTCATCTGCCATACTACCCAGATCTCTCATCTACCGACTACAAGCTTTTCAAGCATCTCGGAAACTTTCTTCGTGAGAAATGCATCAAAAATCTAAGCGATATAAAAAAAAACGCCTTATTGACTTCATCGCCACCAGAACGCACGATTTTTATGTTACTGGTACTTGTTTTGCGTTGGCAAAAGTGTGTTGATTCTGATGGTGCATATTTCGACTAATAAATTATTGTTTGAACCGAGATTTTTTAATCAGTATTTAAAAGTTGAAATCCGCAAGAACTTACTTTCAACCTAATATATAATGTCAATATATATATATATATATATATATATATATATATATATATATATATATATACATTGCTCAGTTGGTAAAGTGCTTGCCTTTCAAATCCCGGGTGCAGATATGTCGGACTGATAAGCCCAAATGAGGGAGAAACTCGAGTCTTAGACTTCCGGTTCGTTGTCTGGCATGGGTCTTGTGAGTTGCGGCGTTCTTTGGGCTGTGGAAATAATTATATATAATCGCTCATATTCTGAATATATATATATATATATATATATATATATAATTCATATTTGCATTTTTGCAGTAAAAATATGCACTGTTTTGAGCGTATGGTCAAAACAGCCTATGGTCAAGCAGCATATGGTCAAAACGGCATGTGGTCAAAACAGCGTATGGTCAAAACAGTATATGGTCAAAACAGTATATGGTCAAAACAGTATATGGTCAAAACAGCCTATGGTCAAGCAGCATTTGTGTCAAAACGGCATGTGGTCAAAACAGCGTATGGTCAAAACAGTATATGGTCAAAACAGTATATGGTCAAAACAGTATATGGTCAAAACAGCGTATGGTCAAAACAGCTTATACTAACCCAAACACCTCATGAATTCAAATATTCGTTCTTTCAATGTAACAAAACCTACGAAATAACATATTCTGAATACATCTCTCTATACTGCCTCGGTTTAATCTTGTCCTAACCATTTGCCATCATTTAGGATTAAAGCAATCGAAAATGTCATTATTCAATGGCGTTCTTGGAATAAAACAGTCCGGATCAAGCGTAGGGCGTTCATTCCAGAATTTAGAGAATACAGGATGGATAAAAGGAGTCATACAAAAAGCGAAATTATTTTTTTAAGTCTGGGATTAAAAATTTGAAGCGACGACTAAACCAAAAATAACTTTCTCACCGAAGTGCACTTTGGCTGTTTGTTCCTGGCAGATTTCAAATCGAGTAGATACAGAAAGCCGGTGCTCGTCCCAAAACTCCAATGGGGTTGGGCGAGCAAATAAGGAAACGCTGTTATGAAGTGTCATCTTCCCTTACGTAACAAGAACGACCCGTTTCTCGACCGGGTGTTCACTTTCGATGAAATATGGCTTCTTTGCGACATCCAGCGACGCTCAGCTCAGAGGTCAGACACTGGCAAAGTTCCACGACACTTACCGAAGCCAGAGTTGCACCAAAAAAAAAGGTCATGCTGACTGTTTGGTAGCCTTCGATCGGATTTATCCATTATAATTTTTGTTCCAGGTGGTTGATGATTATATCTATATCTTTCTTAGTTAGCCAAGAGTGCATAACTGTATGAATCTATTTTTGGTTTTACTAAAGTATATTTGACTATGTTCCCCACGCGAAATAAAAGCATCTTCCAAAAAGACTTGTATCCTGTGATGAGAGCAGAGACAGCAAAGATGGCACTTGGATTCTCACTTGAGGATGTAGATTTTAGGCACGTTTAATGGCAGCTAAACTTCTGGAACCTAGATCGTAGGTTAATAATAAAAAAAAGTAAAAATTATAACAACTGAGATAATTGATAGCCAGTCTAAGGAAATAAACTACACTATTAAGTGTCATGTTGAAATAATCTTTTAAAACGACTCTGAAAATGTCCTTTCAGGAGAAATATCATCTAACTAAAAACAGTCTTTCTAGACGCTGACACTGCAATGTATAAAAAACGTTCTGTTTTTATTTGGCTTCTGTTATTTGATTTGCGTACTAACAATTATTTGTAGCCATCTAAAAAAATCTTGATCGTAATCTTGACACGTGTCAAGTTGCCGTTGCCATTTTTTTTAACTTACAAAAAAGAACTAATTATAAAATAGACGAAAAGATTTGAAAACGAGAAATGTAACGAGATTGTCAGGTAATTATTTAGTAAGTACGCACCTCTTAGTCATTTACACCTGCGCGAACTTTTGACCTAATCACTCTTTAACCATAACAGCGGAATGTGTTTCTATTTCGAGTATATCCACATTTGATTGAAATATTCTAGTGTTCACGTCAATTTAAAAAAATAACTGAAAATTGTTATTTTTTAATTTGACGTGAACTAGAATATTTCATTTAAAAGTCAAATATGAACAGGTAAAATTATAGAAGAATACCAGGCCAATCAAATGAAGGATAGTTTGTTTAAATAGTTATATTAAATTTAGCTTAAATTTGCAGTTTTTGAAAAAAATTAAATGTGCGGACTTTTTTTTTGTCGGCTATATATATATATATATATATATATATATTATTGGTAGTATTGTTTAGTTATTTAAACAAAAACAAAAAACACAATGTGTCTACCAAAGAGTGCTCAATGTTTAGACAGAGCAATATGAATATGTTGAATATGAAAACTAGTGGCTACACATATGCAAATATGTTTCAGTGACCACCCTGCTAGGGAAAATCACATCATCAGGCCAAGAATATCTTTCATATTCAGTATATATATATATATATATATATATATATATATATATATATGCATATATATATATATGCATATATATATATATATATATATATATATATATATATATATATATATATATATATATATATATATATATGATGTGAAAGGGAAGCGAAAGACCGGAGGCTCGATGTTTCGCTCGAATTATGCGGGCTTTTTCAAGAGGTGTGGTCACTGACGAGAGGGTCGATAGTTTTAGCTTTATATATGTTGGGGGAATGTATGCAAATAAAACTATTATACAAATATATAAATAAATAAATAAATAAAAATAAAAAAGGACAAATATATATTTATTAACCAGTGTCTAGATCATTTTCGTGCAATATATGTTTTATATAAGTGGAAAGAAATGTTAAAAAATCCTTTTCTCTGTTTGATAGTGTTGGTAGAGTTAGAGATAAGAGCAGATTCCAACAGACGGCGTGTTGACCTACTATGTATATGCTTTAGGGGGGGGTCGCATTTTTTAAATCGAAATGATGGTCATTTTCCATTATGTGACCGAAAAGAGCATTAAGTGTATTGTTATTCTTTATGTCTCTTTTGTGTTCATATAATCTTTTAGCAAGGTTTCGCTGCGTCTCTCCTATGCATATCTTGGCACAGTCAAGGCACGGTATCGTATAAATTCCGGCTTGTGTTAATGGTTTATTATTGTTAGTTTTAGATTTCCGAGTTAAATCTTTTATCGTTAGGGAGGTTTCCTGTACTATTTGAAAGCTGATTTTGTTAAAGGTTTTTATAAATATTATTATTTTTATCGTTAGTGGGAACAATTAGTCTTCTATTGTGTGTTTGAGGGCGGTTTTGATCTCGGTTTTGATAGATTTGTAAGGCCTTTTTTAGCGTTAAGTAGGAAGTATTGAGGATATTGTAAGTTCTTGAATGTAGTTTCTATATATTCAAATTCATCGTGTAGATATTCTTTGCTACATATTCTCGTAGTTCTTAGATAAAATCCAATTATAGTGGCTTTTTTTACGTTGTCATTGTGTTGCGAGTAAAAATGTACATAATCATTCTTATTGGTTGTTTTACGATGAACTTTGAATTTTAGTTAATTATTATTAATTAATTGTGTGTCTAGGAAAGATATGGAATTATTATTTACAGTTTCGTAAGTGTAATTGATGTTAGGTTCTATTTTATTAAGTTTGTTAGTGATATTATCAATATTCGACGATTTGGGGAGAAAGAGTAGAATGTCATCTATGTACCTGTAATACGATGCACCCTTAGGTAATTTATATTTTAAGGGGCCACTTTCAGTAAACTCTAGAAACAGGCACGCCAGAACCCCACTTAGGGGGCTACCCATTGCCAATCCAAACTTCTGCATGTAAATTTGGAGAAAGAAGTGTTTGTATAGAGCCGCGCGTCGTATCTGGCGGTTGTATTTAGAAATGTTTAAACTTACAATACAATCCTCAGATACAACGCGCAGCTCTATACAAACAGGCTTCTGTCTCTAAATTTACAACATGGCAAGGAAGAAGAAACAAAACAACACACTGAAGATGGAGTATACATTCGAAATATATTTGTGATAAATTTCAAACAAGTAAAATATGTGCTTATTTTCCTAAGCGTGCTTGATGCGTATTTTATTTTATTCAAATTAAAACAACGTTTCTATTGAACTCACATTCTTGATGATGATATATATATATATATATATGTGTGTGTGTGTGTGTGTGTGTGTGTGTGTGTGTGTTTGTGTGTGTTTGTGTGTGCGTGTGTGTGTGTGAATAATGGAAATAGTATTGCGACAAAATACAGAAATAAAAAGGAACAAACCAAGTTATGTGTTCATCAACGTTTCGTCTTTATATATATATATATATATATATATATATATATATATATATATATATATATATATATACATGCGGGTCTAGCGACCCGTGTCGTCTAGTCTATATAATATTCGTTTGTGAGTGTGTGATTGCGTCGCTGTTTTAAATAACAGTTAACAGGAAACACTCATTGTACCTCACGAGCACAGTTCTTTACAAGGACGAATATTATTCTTCTGTGGATGTACATCAGATTAAGAGAGAAATACACCTTCTCCATCAATTGCTCTTGACTGACGCGTGCAACGAAGCATTTTTTCTATCCGAAAGGAATAAAAGTCGACACTCAAGCTATATTTTTACACATAAACTTTATTCCGTCTCGAAGTGGCATGCATTTTTTCTATTCTGATCCCGTCCGCTTTCTAGTTCCGTGGCTATCTAACTGTCTCTTTTCTCTGACAACGTATACAAATCAAACTCTTTCTTTCCTTGATTTTCTGATGTCATAGCCAGGTTACCCTTTCTTCATGTAAATTATTGTTTATTAAAAATAAAATTCCAATTTTTTTATTATAAAATACCAACTGTAAATATGCTTTTTACTCGTTATTAATTTTGTTATTTTCGTTATTAATTTTGTTATTTTCGTTATTAATTTTGCTTAAGCGTTTGACCTTGTAATAATCTGACGTTTCTGAATTTTTGAGATGAGGATTGGTTATTTGTATTCTTATTAATCGGACTACCGTTCTCATCTTGAGTGTGATTTTCGTAACGTTTCCGTCGATATAACCTCCGACCTTCTTCAGATGTATCTTGTCGAACTCGGGAATGTTTCTGTCGAACTCGGGAATTTGGACGGAATTTCGGGCGGAACCTTTTATTTACTTCACGGGGGTAGCGTTCTCTTGTTCCGTCAGTCATGACTGGATAGAGATCCTAAGCAATTCGCAAATGTATTTTTTCTGGCGGAACAAGAGCACGTAAATAAAGGGTTCCGCTCGAAATTCCGTCCAAATCCCCGAGTTCGACAGAAATATTCCTGAGTTCGACAAGATACACCGGAAGAAGGTTGGAGGTTATATCGACTGAAATGCTGTAAAAATCACGCTCAAGATGAGAATAGTAGTTTGATGAATAATAATACGGTAATAATCTATTGAGACTTTTACCCATTGAAATATTTTTCATTTCGACAACGATTAAACAATCTCAGCGCTATAACCGGCAATATACCGCTGCCCGAGCAACTAATTATTCAACAGCCTATCATCAATCAAGTACAAATACGCAAAAATATATAGATGCTAGAAATCATTGTAAAAGCGAAATGGCCACAACAAAAAGAAGGCGTAACGAAATAACCAGAAGACGCGTAGACCAGATGAAGTAGGAACTCGTCAATTTTGGAAAATTTATAATAATGTAGTAAACAAAGAATAATCCGTAATTCTTCCACTATCCAACAACCAGGAGGTTTCTTGCACGGTAACCGAAAAGACTGAATTGCTTGCCCGGTGATTCGTCACCAACTCCTCCTTAAACTCCAGTAAACAACTCCCTCCCAAAGTTCCCTATGCGAAATGTAGCCACACTTGATAATCTAAAGATCACTTCTTCTCATGTCCGCGATATCATAAAAATCTTAGACACCTTTAAGGCATGTGGTCCTGATGTAACCCATCCCATACTAAGTAAAACTGTCTATATACTTTCCAAACTCTACAACAAATGTCTTACTGAATCTTACTTTTCTAATAGCTAGAAAACAAACTCTTGTATACCAGTGTACAGGAATTCTGATAAACGAATTAACTCACTTATCAGTCTCCTCCCCCTTTTCATTAAAATCTTTGAGTCATTAATTAATCAAGCACCAGTCCACCATCTCACAAAAACTAATCTCTGACCGACTCTATGGATTTAGGCAATAAATTTATACTACACATATTTTAACGGCAATCCCTGGTCGCAGATACAATGCACTGGATAAATCAGAAAAAGCTAGTGCTGTAGCTTTTAATATTTTTAATGCCTTTGACAAACTTTGACATGAAGGGTTACTAATGAAAATTAAATCATACGGTATTACTGGACGAATGCTAAGTTTCTTAGTAAAGAGAAACATCCAAGTTGTTGTTGATGAAGATACATTAAAATAACATAATATTCATGTGCGAGTGCCACGGGTGTCGATCTATGGACATCTATTATTCCTGATATTTATACACGCCCAGATAACATTGTGCGTGAGATAAAAAAAATGTTTTAAATTCCGATGATAGAATCTCCATGAGGGAAAACGGAAGTACACATATCTAAGGCAATAGCAAAATCCTTAGAAAACGACTTCCAGTCCAAAGTAGAATGGGGCTGGAAATAGATGGTAACATTTAATTGCTACTAAGAATAAGAGTCTTACCTTTCAACAACCACAAAAATCATTCTCAACCATCGATAGCCATGACTAATGGCACCCTAGTAGATAGCCTTTCTTTCAAACTCCTCTGCTTAACTTTCACATTCCACAGGAACTAGAAGAAATATATTGAGGTCATTTCTAAAGCTGCTGCGAAGAAGGTGGCTTCCTTCTACTGTGCTAGAAAATAACGCGTACCTAAGAGTATCCTGAACCTCTAGACAACTACCATTTACCCATACATGGATTATTCTTGTTACATATGAGTTAATGTATCTACTACTAGTCTCTTACACATGGACAGGGTTGAAGAAACGTTTTCAATAGCGTATTTTGATGGAATGTGCTCCCTGGAACTACATAACCCCGGCAAACCCGTTTAGCAACCAAATCCCACCCCTTCATTGTTGATGTCCTTAGATGTCGGAAAACGTATTCTTATCGCTTTTTTCCTCGGACTACTAGACTTTAGGTTTCCTTCCCAGCTACCTTCTTCTCTGCCTATACTGACATGCAGAAGTTTAAATATAATGTCAATGATATCTCACCTCCTCTAAACATGACTTACCTCATCTAAACATGACTCACCTCATCTAAACATGGCTCCACATAGGAGCCTCTTACGTTCAAACGTCAATATGTATTGTTTGGAATGAACATGACTAAAATTCATGCCACGCTCACTGAAATATCAATGCGATTAACCAGAGTTGTTGTATCTTTCAGAATCAGTTACTGTCTAACACCAAGAAACATAATTAATTTACCTATATAGATCGTCAGCGAACCATCAACACGGTCTTTAAGATAACCATATTACGTAGTGATAATAGTACAGCAATCAATAATAAAATGCTTAAAAATATTAATGTTGGATAATCTCTCAAGATCGTCATAATGGCTTCCTCTGAACTTCATATATAGATCGAGATTTGGATTTGATTATTTTCCTGCTGACAGGACGTAGATATAAAGTGAAATGTAGAATATTTATACTACAGATTTATTAATTTTTTTTTTTA
Organism: Euprymna scolopes; assembly: GCF_053919585.1. Taxonomy (NCBI): domain Eukaryota; kingdom Metazoa; phylum Mollusca; class Cephalopoda; order Sepiida; family Sepiolidae; genus Euprymna; species Euprymna scolopes. The sequence continues at coordinate 132,000,336 of NC_136489.1, forward strand.
CCTCATGATTTTCAAGCGACTTACAGTATCATTTTCTTATCTAGGATGCCGTGAGGAGTGTATAGTTTCATTAGATCCCGGCTGAATGCTAACTTCCTGCTTTCAAGCAGCGGCATGCAGTCTAGATAGATTGAACCGGATTCTTGTGAAAAAGATTTGTTATGGGAATATCAAATTCCCAAGCGCTCCTCGGTCGCTTGTATATTCCGGTCAGAAAAAATGACGACGGTAGGTTTTTGCAGTTCTTGTTTGTCGGTGTCAACATCCTCCCTCACACACAGTCTGATATTTCCAAATCGTCACCAATCTGGTACTGGCCAGGCTCAATTTGGTTAAACTTCAGTGATATCGGAAGAACCGGCGTGTCAACATAATTGTGCCGAATATAACTTCATGTTTTCTCGAACTGAAATCAACTGACAAGATTTAAAATCCACCTACTATGATATTGCTGCAAACTAGGCTTACTCGAACTATTATTCGGCCAATCAGAGCTGTTGTATTTTTCAGCGGTTTCCGCCATCCAACATTAAGGAAAATTATAAATTCATTTACGTAGGCGGTTAACGAACAATCAGTATAGCCTTTAATATAATCATATTTCGTTTTCATAAGTAATATAGGATCTTCAAGATATCAACTCGCGTTAGCCCGAAACAATCGTGAAATCGTGATAAGGTCCTGAAGAAGGCAAATGATGAACTGAAGCGTCATGATAAAACTAACAAGGTGAGAACTATCAGTTTTATAAAATGGTGGTAATGACTCATCTGAGAAATGCAGTGTTTTGCTTATTTTATATTTGTTTGACGTTTTTCTTTTTGGTATATGACCAAGTTGCTTAGCTTTTTAAAAGCAGCACATTAGTTAATCTAATCTCACATTTATTGGCAAGGATCTCGAGCCGCTTGTATGGCTAGATAAGCTCAGATGCGATAGTCTAAAGGGCAAGAATAGAAAAGTGATGTGTACCTCACTGTTTTGAAAAATAATAAGACATAAAAATACTTGTGATATTAATGTTCCGCAATGTCGTTTATGGTAGATTCTCAGAGAGAAAGAGAGGGAATATTTGAGATAACCGATTAAATGTATGGCGGAGGATGAAGAACTCTTAGAATGGGGAAAAGGGCGTGTCCCATGGATTAAATGGGGCTGAAATAGAGGAAACGGAGAGAAAAATAGAAAGGAAAAAGAAATACTTAGTAGAAGAAAACAATGAACCCGTGTTCATATGAAAGAAGGAAGATAAGCCAATCGGGGAGGCAGGGATGAAATAAATAAAAAAAATATAGAAGAAAAGGGAGAAATAAAGAATAAAAAAAAGTAGAAAACGAAAGAAAGAAAAAGGGAACAAGAGAAAGAAAAAGAAAGAAAAAAGAATAACGCAATGTTAACATAGCGAAGAAAACGCTTATGATACATTTTAGAAAGATAATCTATACTATATTTAGGTCGTTTGGTCTTAAAACAAGGTCCTATGCAAAGAGCAAGCACGTCAAAAGTAAAAATCGTTACGGGGACTCCAATTGTGGCATTCATTTTGTATTAGATTTGTTACAATCATAAAAGGCGCCTTCAGTCGTTAACTAACAATGGATACCCACGAAGAGGTGCCTGCTCGTGAAATTTTTGCGGCAGGAGGTACACAATCTCCAACCACAGTTGTCCTGAGTCGACATTGTTAAATACCAGTAGCAAGCGATGTGCATGTACAGGATGACTGGAAACAAATGCCGAGATAAGCAGAGAGCACATACAGCACCTAGAATTCCCAAATGGTCACCCATCTGGTACTAACGAGGCTCAACTTCGGTGATCTGACGAGAACTGGTGTATCAACGCAATTATGCCGTATATTACGATAATGACAGATTAAAATTTGATTTTATTTTATACTAGCGGGGGTTCCCGGCGTTGCCCGGGTGTTTGGATGTGTGTATGTAGGAGAGGGTGACCCTGTTTTAATATTATTTTTTAAAAAAAACACGATGTTAAGAAAAATTGGAAAAACCAATACAAAGCAAAACAGCGAACAAACGTAAAAATGGAATAAAAGGTGTAAAAGAGGTAAAAAGTTTAGGTAGAAAGACAGGCTTGAACCCGAAACATCGAGGCTAAGGCGGAAAAAAAATGCCCGATAACTTACCCCTACGCCGAAGAGACATACACTTAAGAACGGATATAATTAAACTTTTAAAAACACTTGCAGGTGGTTGAAATTAACGCGAACGTTTTCTAAGTCAAACATGACGTCATTGTCGTAGTAGCAGGAAGTTAGCATTCAGCCGGCATCTAATGAAATGTGTTCATTTTAAATGAAAGAACGATTTTTTCGGCACTCCTCCCTGTACAAAACTGATGATTTTAGAGTGAAGGAGTTAACGTTTTTGGCCAATTTTTCGATATTTGTCGGGCGAAGGTAGGAACTTTAAAATGATACCTAACTGGCAGAAAATCCGTGACCCGTGTCGAAAGTGTTTGCGAGACATACAAACACGCATACATACATACAAACATACATACATACACACATTTTCGCTTTTATATACATAGATATAAATTCAGAATTGATAATTGTAGAAATCATAAAAATTAACAATAAAATGTTAATATGACATTCACAGCTGAGATAAAGACTACAAAAGGGCACCTTATTAATTTCCGTTAACGCGGTTAATAATTAAGAATATAATCTATATCTATAAAAGCGAAAATGTGTTATGTATGTATGTATGTATGTATGTATGTATGTATGTATGTATGTATGTATGTGTGTGTGTGTGTTTGTATGCCTCGCAAAACCTTTCGACACGGGCCACGGATTTTCGCCAGATATGTATATATAAAGTTTTCTGGCCAAGGAATTAATTTTATCCGTCATGTGAAGAATACTCTTCCAGTTTCATATAATATGAACCAAACATTGGAGCATTCATTGGCTACAGTGCTAAACGATGAAAAAGCAAAATCATAATAACAATTTTTTAAACACAAAAATTGCAACAATAAAAAAACTAAGAAAAAAAAGCAATATAGACAATATAAGCAATATAGACAATATATGCAATTTTGAAATAAAGTGTTAAGAGAAAAAAATAAACTAAAAGAAGACAGCGCATTCATAACAGAAAAACACACCAAAAGAAAACAGTCTTCATTTTGATATCTCATCACGAAAGTAGCACTATCTGCTAAAAATGTTTTCTTTTTTTGTTTATCTGAATCTTTTGATTTCGACGACAATTTTGAAAGCTTATCTGTAAACGCCATTTTGATTCATGGACGCCATTATTATTCTCATTAACCGAGGTATATATTAAAAACTTTGTTATTTATTCTTTTAATAAGGATAGTGGCACGAGAAAATGCCATGAAGAAAAAAATGCTCGGATAAAAACTGAATAGATGAATTTGTTCAATAATATTTTATCCATGTATTTTATGCAAACAAGAAAAACCACTCATGATATTATGATGGATGAAAAAAGGTAATTTCATAGACACACTGTATTGTCCGTTAATGTAAGCCACTCATCTTTTTTTTTCATATGTTGTTTTAATTAGAATTAATTAGCATCAAAAAAGATTAATTAGTATGATAAATGTTTATTAAAAAAAAGCAACTAAAAAAACGCGAAGATGCGTTCATTTTCGTTTGAAAAATATTCACTTGTTTGTTTATTTTTTTATGAATTGTCAATATTCAATGCAATTTCTCGGTTGTGTGATTGTTATTTGCTATACATGGTTCTAATTCTATGGGAGATAGTATAGTAATCTCTTTTCATTGAAAAGATTTTTGACTTTGCTATTTCCACCAAGCATTGATAAAATAAAAACGTACCGTCGTACACAGCTTTCGACGATAACAACCGTACCGCACCGAAGCGGGTTAAACTGGTTTTCTCTGAAGGAGGAAGTTTCAAAGAAATGTCAAATTTACTTGCAGTCTCCAGTCGCTTGTATATATCCACAATAACTAATTATTAAAAAAAAAAACGAATGAATCTAACTAAGCTATTGTATTGAGTTTAATGGACATATAAAACAGAATAAACGAGATGTATCTTTAAAAGAATTGCAAACTTTCACCAAGTATAGACGATGACTTCAGTTAACAATTAAATTGATTTAAGCAACAAGTAACAGTGAGGCCACTGGGATTGGGTTTTACATATATCAGCGTGTGTTTCAAATAGTCACCTATAAATGTCTCATGCATTTGGTGAAAACCAGTGCGTCAATCTCTCTCTCTCCCTTTCTCTCTCTCTCTCTCTCTCTCTCTCTCTCTCTCTCTCTATATATATATATATATATATATATATATATATATATATATATATATATCAAACGAAATTAGCTCATTTTTAGCGTTTATTGCCGCTTTAGAGTATGTTATTACTGCAACAGCTTCTGAAGTGCAAAGGTTGCAGAGTTTGTATCTAGGGGTATATGAATTGGATTTTTTCAATATATCCCATTTTACCGAGTATGGAATTCATATATATATATATATATATATATATATATATATATATATATATATATATATATACATACATACATGCATATATACACACACACACACACACACACACACACACATATATATATATATATATATATATATATATATATATATATATTAAAAACTACAGTATGTCATTACTAGGGCTATGGGCTATGACAACAGTATATTCTTTTCCTTGTTTTGATTTTCAGGTATATATCCATTGATATCTTATATGTTTTTATATAGAGTGATGTGGTTTTCGGTTGATTAATTTTGTCTAACTGTGTTGAATATATACTCGAGAGTCAAAAACAATGAAAATAATATGCTACTGTCATAGTCATAGTCATTACACAGATTTATCAATGTTTGTAGTCATAGGAAGTTTATTGCAATTTTTTAATAACTTTATAAAGTTTTCCATATTGGGAGCATTGTTTAGTTATTTAAACAAAAACAAAGAAACACAATGTGTCTATCAAAGAGTGCTCAGTGTTTAGACAGAGCAATATGAATATGTTGAATATGAAAACTAGTGATTGAGATTGTTGGAATGACTTCCTCATCTTGGTTGTTATCGTTACAACGTTTCGGCCGTTTTGCCCTCCAGCCTTCGTCAGGTGTTTTGTATCGAAATGGGAAACCGTTTGTTAGGAGTCTCGAACCCAACCCTTTATTATTATTGCGGGGGCACCGTGTTCGGACTGAGCAAACCAAGCATAGAGCTGAATGCAATTTGGACACCTCTGATAGAGAGAGAAAACCTTGAATAACAACATAGGTTTAACATTAACAAAAAACAACTAAGAATTGTCCTAGACGCTGTATCAAAGTTTACAGTTACCCAAAGGTGTTGAGTTCAATCCTGAACGAAGGCAGTGAAAAGTAACATTCAAAACAGAGAATCAGCACCTATGTCCCAGAGCCTAGCTGGAGTCCGAACACGGTACCCCCGCATTATTAATAATAAAGGATTGGGTTCGAGACTCCTAACAAACGATTCCCCAGTTCGATACAAAACACCTGATGAAGGCCGGAGGGCAAAAACGACAGAAACCTTGTGACGATAACAACCAAGATGAGGAAGTCAGTCCGACAATCTCAATCAATGAAAACACCTCATCTCAAAAAAACAAATACAGACAATTACTATGAAAACTAGTGGCTACACATATGCAAATATGTTTCAGTGACCACCCTGCTAGGGAAATAATGCATTGTACTTATACAAAACATAACTTTCTAAACTATGTGATTCCTAATTAATCACTAAATGTGAGTTAAGCGTTGAATGCCATCATAAGAATCTTTTTTAAAAAAAGCGCATACATATTCTAAACTGAGTAAAATGAGTATAGTTAACTGAAAATCTCTTTTAATTGTTTAATCGTTTTTTTAATCGTAAATCAACCATCTCATAGATATTTTATTTACTACTTATTTCAATCGTTAATCAATCATCTCATAGTAATTTTATTCAGTTTAAACGTTTAATCACCTATTTTAAATGTAATGGTATGCTTTAAACGTGTATTATCTATTTTAAACACAACTAGTCTAATAAAGAAAGAAAGGGATTAATCATCTCTACAGATGAATGTAAATATTGAATAGTACTTGTATATAATGTACAGAGTAGAAAAGAATATGGTCGATTAAATCACTGGGTTTTGTTCCGTACAGTTTGCCTGCTGAAAGGAAAAGATTGTCCGGCTCATTATAACTTTACAATGATAGCTCAGAAAAAAAGAAAATATGTCGTATTAAACTAGACGTGTATATATATGTATGTGTGTGTGTGTGTATTTGCGTTTATATTTATATATGTATGATTTTATCTCAACTTAAATGTTAAAAACGTTAAGAATCAATTTAAATGTAAAATACGTTAATAATAGTTTTTGCACTGTTATAAGACTTATTTTTCTAAAATCCGTATTCCTTAAATAACCTCTAAAAGTAGAGCCGGATGTTTTAATGCTAACTAAAAACGCATATAAAATTATATTGGGAGATCCCACATCAATTTGTATAATGTGATCACTTATTTTATCTGGTTACGCCTTTTACTCTTGGCAATGATATAATCTTATAGATTGGTTTTAATATAAAAGGGTAATGTTTTTGACTGATACTTTCTTGATGTGATTTCAGGGTGGTCACTGAAAACATATTTGCATGTGTGGAGCCACTACTTTTCATATTCAACATATATATATATATATATATATATATATATATATATATATATAAATTTATTATATATATATATATATATATATATATAATAAATTCCACAGCCAAACAACGACGCAGCTCACAAGAGCCATGACAGTAAAAGAACCGGAAGTCCAAGACTCGAGTTTCGCCCTCATTTGGGCTCATCAGTTAGACACATCCGAACTCAGGATTCGAAACCCGAGCCTCTTGCATGCAAGGCAAGCACTCTACCAACTGAGCAAACGCCCTGCACACAAGAAATTCTATTAACCAACACAGATCAAGCAAACCGCGCCGAAATCCGACTGTGAAATATATATATATATCCTAATTGGAGAAAGGTCAGCTGATGGTCTACTTGTGATGCATGTCTGATGCTCTGCATAACCTCTTGTTTAGCTCCCCCTTACCTAAACCGAAACTCTTTAAAAAAAAAAAAATATGACGACAGTACAATCTAAAAATAAGCTTAAACCAGGCTTAGGGTCAAACAAATTCAACTAGCCTCCTCCCTTGAGGCTTGCATTCACAAATATCCGTGGGCTTAGAACTAATTTAGCTGATGTTGAAGCATTTCTCTTAACAAATACCCCGGATATCTTAGCACTAAGTGAGACTAACCTACACTCCTCCATCCCATCTAACCACTTAAACATGCCTGGATATCTCCCACTCTGTCGTAAGGACTCTGACAGACACATGCACGGACTTGGAGTTTACATTCGTAATACCCTCCCCCTGACTAGAGAAACAAACCTAGAAACAGATGATCAAGCCTTTATGTGCTTTAGACTAAACATGCAACACAATATTAGTTACTATTATTTTCTCTACCGCTCTCCCTCGAATCAGGACTGCACCATAATAAACAACGTCTCTGACAGCATAGACACGGCACTGTCCCTCGACACTAGCGCACAAATACATGTATTTGGTGACTTTAATGTCCACCACAAAAATTGGCTTGGATTCTCTACTTACACAGATGCAGCGGTCAGCACAACTCATAGCTTCACTATATCTCACTCCCTATCATAAATTGTTACGTTTCCAACCCGTTTCCCTGACCAGGAAGAATAACACGCATCACTTCTAGATCTGTTTTTGACCACAGTTCCCGATGACTGAATAACGAAGGCCCACAGCCCACTCGGGAACGCTGATCATGCAGTGATAATGGTTGAAATCGCCCTAAACTCTAGAGCCAAAACTGAAGAGGCGGTGCTCAAAACAACGAGATATTATAAAAAGGCTGACTGGGAAGCCATCAGAGAACTAATCAGAGATGCCCCATCGAGAAATATTTTTCTCTCCCTGCTGAACAGTGTGCAAATGAGACCACTGACTGGTTCAAAACTGCAATCGAAGCGCATGTTCCCATGCGGAAATTTTATAGTAAGCCCCACTTTCCCCAATGGTTTACGTCGACTTGCACAACTGCCACTGCTCAAAAGCAGTATGCATACCGTAGGTTTAACCGACATAAGTCCAGTTCAAACAGACTGAAGTATATAGAAGCTAGAAATAACGTTAAGAAAGAAATAGCGACAGCTAAGAGAGAATTTACGGAAACCACTAAAAAGCGCATCGAAGCACAAAAACTAGGAACTCGAGACTTCTGGAAAATCTATAACAGTGTAGTAAATAATGGGCAATTAACAATTCCCCCACTAACCAACAATCACGAGGTTGTCTCCTCAGCAACCGACAAGGCTAACATGCTTGCCAGTCAGTTTGCCTCAAACTCCACACTGGACCCTTCCAACGACCCCCTACCTGACTTTCCTATGCGGACAGACGCCACGCTGGACGATCTGAAAACCACACCTGCTCAGGTGCATGCTATCACAAAAAACCTTGACACTTCAAAAGCATGTGGACCCGATCTTATCCCAACTGTGCTATTAAAAAAGTGATCAGTCGAAGTAGCTCCAGTTGTCTCCAAACTCTACAACAAATGCCTTAATGAAGCTTGCTTTCCGGGCTGTTGGAAAACTGCTTCTGTTGTACCAGTATTCAAGAATTCTGGCGAAAGGACTGACCCATCAAATTATCGCCCCATTAGCCTCCTCCCACTTTTTGCAAAAATATTTGAGACCTTAATTAACCATGTTCTAGTCCATCACCTTATAGATGCTAAACTTCTGACTGACAAACAATATGGATTTAGACAAGCCCGTTCCACAGCAGACATCCTAACTGTAATCTCTGAACGTATATACCATTCACTAGACAAAGCGGGGGAGGGCAGAGCGGTAGCTCTAGATATATCTAAGGCTTTTGACAGGGTATGACTAGGTGTTCTCTCATAATGTCATATATATATATATATATATATATATATATACATATATATATATATATATATATAGAGAGAGAGAGAGAGAGATGTTATAACGTTTATAATCAATTTATTATATTAGTTTCTTGTAGAAACTATAACTATATATACATACCTAATTTTATAATATGTATCCCCTAAATGTTTCAATTTAGAAGAAAAATTAATAACTTGCCTATGTATGTATTGCTGATAATATGTACTCTATACTTAGTAATGGTCTGTTCATTAGTTTATGAAATAATTTTGCATGTAGAAATGTTTATCATTCTATACATACTAACCTTATATATGGAAAGAGATAAAGAAAATCTTTCATCGAAATATGTTTAAGGGCGGTCGAGTTGTCCGTTCAAATAAAGCTGAACTTAAATTTTAAACCAGTATCCGTAATCTTTAGGTGAACCAGAATTACTGCAACAGAAAGGACAGATCAAAGGGTTTGTTTTGTATATATCACGTGGCGCTGCGTAGGGATGGTATCCTTCTGTTGACTATTCGTTCGGCCTCGTTGCATCGGCTTCGCTTGTAACCGAGCGACCGCCATCGGTGCTTCTCTGCTCACCAACCCCACAAGAAAAGAAAGAAAATATGTATTACACGTTGTCATTTCCTTTCATAATAGTATAAACACGTGACTTCCGATCCCAGAAGTGGGAGCATTTTGTTCTCAATCTCAAACTACTTACATTTGTCGGTAACTTCTATTATTCCCTTGATAACGTTTAATTTCACTCTGTTTTACGATTTAGAATCCCAACCTTTAAATCATACCTAATAATAATAATAATAATAATAATAATAATAATAATAATAATAATAATAATAATAATAATAATAATAATATAATAATAATAATAATAATAATCTATATAAATAAAATAATACATGTATGTGCGTTTGTGTGTAAATATCTAACAGGTAAAATCTTAAACTACTGGTCACGTAACACTGAAATTCGCAGGAAATTCATCCTTCTAGACTGAGGCAATTTATTATATATATATATATATATATATATATATATATATATATATATATATATATATATATATATATATATATATATATATATATAGAGAGAGAGAGAGAGAGAGAGAGAGAGAGAGAGAGTGCCCCTTTGTGAGGAGCTGGATTTTCCCCACATTTCCCGACATTAAAAACCGCCATTATGTCTAACTGTTCTCGTGGTGAGGCAAGTAAATAGGAACATTTTAGCCACTGAGTTATGTCCCTTGTATTTGAAATCTTACCGTCTATGTTAAAACATCTACGAAAAATTGAATTTTTTCCACAATTTTTCGTGAACATTACTTTCAACTATAAGTGACATTCTACCCGAATGAATTTTCGTAATATTTGGATAAACTCGACTTTTTGGCATGACAAGAAGTAAAAAATATTATTTTTGGCTACAAAAACATATTATAAAAAATGCTCTGTTAATTCTATCTTAACAAGCACTTTTTAAAAAATATGTTTATTTACAGACACATTTTTACAGAAATAATGAATATTTTTACAGAAATAATGAATATTGAATTTTACCAAAAAAAAAACGTAAATGTGTGAATATCAAATGATGCTTATGCATAACAGGATCGTTATATAGACACGATTGAAATTTTGGGTACAGGCCAGAAATTGCTAAAATAGTTTACATTAAAACAGCTGTGAAAAAAATACTAAAATGGCAGACGACACTAAGCATGCGAATTATTATGTTTGGGTTAGGTTAGGGCTAGGATTAAATTTTTTTAAAATAAATTAAATAAAATAGCCCCTAAAAAGTGTAAAATAAATAAATAAATCTGGAACCTTGGGAAGACTTATTGCCAGCCAAATTCTGGTGAAGACCAAATGTCATTGCCAACGAGAAGTCAATAGCAAATGGTTAGTGCGATAATGCAAATTCAATTGTAAATGTTATTGAACGTTGGTCCGTGAAATGAACATATTTATTTGAAAAGAAAAACAGTTTCCGGATATTCTTAATTTTGTATTTAAAGACAATATTGAAATGAAACAAAATAATTCATGGAGAGTAATTGAAGTCCATCGCGGAAGTTTCACAGATACTCCTAATAATAATAATAATAATAATAATAATAATAATAATAATAATAATAATAATAATAATAATAATAACAATCATAATAATAACAATAACAATAATAATAATAATAATAACAATAATAATAATAATAATAATAAAAATAATAATAATAATTACAATAACAATAATAATAATAATAACAATAACAATAATAACAATGATAATAATAATAACAATAATAATAATAATAATAATAATAATAATAATAACAATAATAATAATAATAATAACAATAATAATAATAATAATAACAATAATAATAATAATAACAATAATAATAATAATAACAATAATAATAATAATAACAATAATAATAATAACAATAATAATAATAGCAATAATAATAATAATAATCATAATAATAACAATAACAATATTAATAATAATAACAACAATAATAATAACAATAACAATAATAATAACAATAATAATAATAACAATAATAATAATAATACATTATTAATTAATAAGTAAGCTGCTCTGTCTCACACTGTATTATTGTTATTAATAATAATATTAATAATAATGATAATAATAATATTAATAATAATAATGATAATGATGATAATAATAATAATATTAATGATAACTAATATGATAATAATGATAATAATAATAACGATAATAATAATGAAAATAATAATAATAATAATAATAATAATAATAATAATAATAATAATAATAATAATAATAATAATAATAACTAGCGGGACCTGTAGAAATTCCACAGCAGCATTTTTCCTATGCAATATATTGTTGCTGGACATGCTGTGAGCGTTCTATTCAACATGAATGAAGGCACAATTCTAGTTTTTTATTAAAATTGCACTGCCCCATTACTAAAATAATAACTTTGATATATTTCATGGGCTTGTTATTTCATTACAAACACACCGGTCAATTGACTCACATTTTATCATTTTTCATAATTATTGAATACGTTACTATGTTCGACAATAATTTTGCATAATTTCAACCCACATTATCGCCTCTCCCTTTACTAAAATAATAAATTTGATAGATTGTATCGGCTGATTATTTTATAAAAAAAACACAACTATTAATTAATTCACATTTCCTCATTTTTATTTTTAATAATTCTTGGATAGAGTACTAATTTTGACAATAATTTTTCATCATTTAAACTCACCATATCGCACACCTTACTAAAATAATAAGCTTGATATATTTTCTAGGCTGATTATTTCATTACAAACACATACATCAATCAACTTACATTTCATCATTTTTCGTAATTATTGGACATCTTACTAATTTCGACAATATTTTTTTATAATTTAAACCAACGTTGTAGCCCAACCTTACTAAAATAATAACTTTGATACATTTGCCGGGCTGATTATTTCATTACACACAAACTAATCAATTAACCTCCATTTCATCATTTTTCATAATTCCTGTGTATGTTACTAATTTCGACAATAATTTTCCATAAATTATACCCACATTATCGCCCTCTTTTAATAAAATAATAACTTTGAAATATTATCTGGGTTTATTATTTTATTACAAACACACTAATGCATGAAATAATCACGTTACTTATTTCGACAATAATTTTTCATAATTTTAACCCACATTTTCGCCCTTCCCTCTATATTAAATAATAACTTTGATATATTGTCTAGGCTGATTATTTCCTTACAAACACACCAATCAATTAACTAATATTTCATTAATTTTGGTAATTCTTGAATATGTTACTAATTTCGACAATAATTTTTCATAATTTAAGCCCTCCTTATCTTCTTCCTCTTTACTTATATAATAACTTTGATATATTGTCTAGGCTGATTATTTTATTATAATCACACCAATCAATTAAATCACATTTCGTCATTTTTCGTAATTATTGGATATCTTACTAATTTCGACAATATTTTTTATAATTTAAACCATTTTCGTCGCTCTCTCTTACTAAAAAATACTTTGATATATTTTCTGGTCTGATTATTTCATAAAAAACATAACTATGAATTAACTCACACTTCATCATTTTTCTTAATTCTTTGATATGTTACACATTTCGACAATTATTTATAATATTTTTAACCCACATTATCAACCACCCACTACAAACATAATAACTTTGATATATTATCTGGGATGATTATTTCATTTCAAACACACCAATCAATTAACTCACATTTCGTCATTTTTCATAATTCTTTGATATGTTACTTATGTCGACAATCATTTTAACTCACATCATCGCCCCACTTACTAAAATAATAACTTTGATATATTGTCTGTTCTGATTATTTCATTGCAAACACACTAATGCATTAAATAACATCTCATTTTTCATAATTCTTGGATATGTTCCTAATTTTGACAATTATTTTTCATAATTTAAACCATCCTTATCGCCCTCTCTTACTTACATAATTACTTTGATATATTTCCTGGGCTGATTATTTTATTATAAACACATTATTTTATTAACTCGAATTTAATCTTTGTTCATAATTCTGGATATGTTACTAATTTCGACAATAATTTTTATAATTAAAAACCCACATTATGCCTCTCCCTCCTACTTATATAATATATTTGATATATTGTCTGGGCTTATTATATCATTACAAACACACCAATCAAGTAACTCACATTTAATCATTTTTCATAATTCTTGGAATGTTACTAATTTCGACAATAATTTTCATAACTTTAACCCACTATGTCGCTCCCCCTTACTTAAATAATAACTTCGATATATTGCCTGGGCTGATTATTTCATTACAAACACATAAATAAGTTCTGGGTTTTCTCATAGTATATATGTTCCCCCTATCTTATCCAATCCCGGGTGACGCCGCATATTCTGCTAATATATATCGTTCACTTATCTCATTCGATCCCAGGCGACGCTGAATATTTTGCTACTATATGTTTTCCACCTATCTCATCAATACTGGGCGACGCTTTCTGATAGTATATATTTGCACATCTCATTCAATCCATGGACTGATTTCATATCCTCCCCCCAACTGTTGAAGATATACATTAAATAAAGTAATGTTTTAATCGTAAACTATTTCAGCCATTTCCGGGACCGACTTTATATCCCAAACCCACTGCTAAAAATATACATGAAATAATGTAATGTCTAAATAGTAAACTGTTTCAGCCATTTCCGGGACTGTCTTTATATCCCAAACCCACTGCTAAAAATATACATGAAATAATGTAATGTCTAAACGGTAAACTGTTTCAGCCATTTCCGATACCGACTTTATATCCCAAACCCATTGCTAAAAATATACATAAAATAATGTAATGTCTAAATCGTAAACTGTTTCAGCCATTTCCGGGATCGACTTTATATCCCGAACCCACTGCTAAAATATACATCAGATAATGTAATGTCTAAGTAGTAAACTGTTTCAGCCATTTCCAGGACCGACTTATCTCCCATCCTTCTGTTAAAAATATACATTAAATAAAGTAATGTTCAAGACGTGAATGGTTACAGCCATTTCCGGAACCGACTTCATATTTCCCACCCCAATGTTAAAAATATACATTAAATAAAGCAATGTGTAATGTATAAAGGGGTTCACCCATTTTCGGGACTTATTTAATATCCCCACCCCACTGTTAAAAATATACATGAAATAAAGTAATGTTTAACTCGTAAACGGTTTGACTAATTTCTTGGACTGACTTCATATCTCGTAACCCACTGCTTAAAATATACTTGAAATAAAGTAATGTTTAAATCATAAACTGTTTCAGCAGTTTTTCGAAAGTAATACATAAAAACATTAACACGGTTAGTGATTAGGTAACCATTGCTTCAACATGAATGTCTGAGTGTACTATCAGTTTCAGCATTCCAGTGACTTAAATCCCCCCATTTTTTGGTCTATGTAATGGAGGAGAAATCCTTCATTACTGATACAGTTCTTATTTTTGTTATTGACCAGAGAGCCCCTTTTGGGGAGCTGGTTTCCCCCATAATTTTTAACCGACTTCATGTCCAATTCCGCCCTTGTGGGGAGGCAAGTAAACACAAAAAAATAATCAGAACGGACATTTTCCAGGGCATTTTATAATTAATCAGGAGTAACACTTCCAGGGCATTTTGTAATTAAATCAGAAATAACTTTTTCCGGTTACTTTTTTAATATTAAAACTTTGTTACATTAAACATAGTACCTATTCACAATGCCTCCTCACGGGACAGAATTAGACACCAGGGTCGTTATTTTAACGTGGAGAAAAAATTGTCTTAGTCGTAAATGATTTCTCTTCCGCTGAGAGAGAAGAAATTGAAATGTATCACC
>NC_136489.1:132020838-132028338 GCF_053919585.1 Euprymna scolopes
GTTATATTTGGAAAATATTGTTTTAATTGATTTAATTAGATTTAATCTTCTTGTTCTTCTATCTCTCTCTCTCTCTCTCTCTCTCTATATATATATATATATATATATATATATATATATACATATATATATATATATATATATATGTTTGTTTGTATAATGAACTAATTTCCCCTCTCTGATTTTGACCTTAATAGAATTAAAAATCAAAACATTCCCTGCAAATGTAATATGCACAAACTGCAGCATAATATCTAAGCTGTGTTATATGCATATTAAATTCCCACTTCCTCGATAATCGAACATTTCTATGCTTTTTTCTGCTGAGAGTTCACTGCCAAAATCGGTTAAAATCAATGGAAGTGGTAAAATCTTTTCTTTCTTATAAATTCCTCGTATAACCGCCACAACTTTACGCCGTTTGGGGAATCATTAACAAGGAACATTTACGAAGGAACACCGGTTTGAGTTTTCTTTACTTCGTATGTTAAAAAAACTGGAATTAACCGAAACGAAGGGTTACTTCGTAGTGTAGCAATAAAGTTATAATCTAATGATATTTATTTGCAAAAACCCTTAGTCATGTTACGTGATTTGACGTCAGCAAACTTTAATGGCGAAGTCTTTATAGAAAACAATGTATATACTAAGAGATTCTTATCGGTAAAGATGTGAGTATCATACAAATTAAAATATTAACTTACACGTTATGAAAACGTTACCAAAGTTATTAGCGGCTTCAAAATAGTATGATACGAGAGTTAAATAATACATGACAAGCGAAAATGTCAAGTGCAAAAAAAAAATACGCTTAAAAATATTAAGCGATCAGACGAAACGATCGCTGTGTTTACAAAAGACACAGACAAACGGCCATTAAACGGACATTTTCTTTACGCTATTAGTAACAATATTTCTGTTTCCAGGGAGGAAGGCGAAAGATGTGACCGCTGGAATTCTAGGAACAGATACTACACTTTGGTGTAGCCAAAAGACCAAGTAACCGTATTATATAGTCTACTTTCCTACCGATCGTGCACTAAACACGTCATATAGACGTCATATTCCCAAAATCACATCGCTGAACTGCTGATTCCAAAAATCACGTGAATGAATCTGCATGCTGGGTGCTTATTTGTAACATTTCACAAATCACGTAAAGAACGAGTCGGCATGTTAACAAAACAAAGCATACGGCCACTTTCTTTTTTGTATTAAGGGGGAGGGAAAGATGTGACCACTTGAATTCTAAGAACTGATACTACACTTTCATCTTAGCCAAAAGACCAAGTAAACGTATTATATAGTGTAAGTTCTTACCGAACATGGTCTTCTATTAAAAAAAGATGCACATTATATCTATAATTCTTAGTATAAGAAGGGGATAGTACTTTACTATTATCGAATAGGACCGTGTTGAAATAAAAACATTATTATTTAGAAAGCCATTCTTGGGAGGGGATGTTTCTTATATGTCCTGTACTTAAACCTAACAATTCTTAATATAAGGCATTTTCATAATTCTTAATATAAAAATGGCAATAGTATTTTACTATTATGGAATACGGACTGTGCTGAAATGAAACGATTATTATTTAGAAAGCCATTCTTAGTATTAGGAGGGGATGTTTTTTATATCTTCTCTAATTACACCTACCAATTTCTAATTTCTTAATATAAGGCAATTTAATAATTCTTAATATAAAATGGAGATAGCATTTTACTATTATAGAATACGGACCGTTGTCAAATACGATTAGAATAATATGCAATCATTGTTATAATATGCGAGTGACCTCCTTTGATGTAGCTTCATTGTCAAATACCATTAGAATAATATACAACAATCATTGTTATAATATGCAAGTGACGTCCCTTTGATTTATCTTCATTGTCGAATACCATTAGAATAATATACAATCATTTTTATAATAAGCAAGTGACCTCCCTTTGATGTAGCTTCATTGTCGAATACCATTAGAATAATATGGAATCATTGTTATAATATGCGAGTGACCTCCATTTGATGTAGCTTCGTTGTCGAAAATGATTGTCAAAATTAGTAACGTATACAAGAATTATAGGATTCAACGAGATAGACTCAAATATATACTAGCAGAATCCCTGGAGTAACTCAGGATTGAATGAGATGCATGCAAATGTATGCTAGCAGAATACACGGGCGCTTGGGATTGAATGAGATAGATACAAATATATACTAGCAGAATACCTGGCGTTGTCTGGGATTGAATGAGATTGATTGAAATATATATTAGCAGAATTCCTTGCGTCGTCCAGTATTTAACGAGATTGATGGAGATATATACTAGCAGAATACCCGGCGTTGCCCTGGATTGAATAATGTAGGCTAGAATGTATACTAGCAAAATACCCGGCATCGCTTGGGATTGAATGAGATATGTGGAAATATATATTAGCAGAATACCCTGCATCGTTCTATATTGAATAAGATAGGTGGAAATATATAGAAGCAGAATACCAGGCATCACTCGAGATTTTATAAGGCAGGTGCAAATAAATACTAGCAGAATATCTGGCATCGCCTGAGATTGAACAAGCTAGGTACAAATACAAAATAGACCAATACTTGGCGTCGCTTGGGTAGCAGAATACCCGGCATTGCTCAAGATTGAATGAGATAGGTGAGAAAATATACTAGCAATATTGAAGGATATTGATGGAAATATCGATTAGCAGAATTCCTGCCGTTGTCCCGTATTGAATGAGATAGGGGCAAATTTATACTAGCAGAATAATCAGCGTCCCCTGGATTAAATGAGGGTGGTAGAATATAAAGGTTGTACTGGAAATGGCTTAAACAATTTTCTATCTCAAAATTATTTTATTTGTGAAGTCGATTCCGGATATGGCTTAAACAGTTTACGATCTACAAATTAGATTAGTACATACAGGGTGACCAAAACAAAACGGGCCTCAACTCTAATTAGGCCCTATTTCTTAGTGTTTTGTCCGGATGAAATGAAACTTTGGTCATAACTAGTTTATTATATTCAAACACCACACCAAAACGCTAGGGTCTTTGGTCTTTTTTCTCCGTTCTACAGCATATGTTCTAGATGGCCTCCATTTAGCTCCGTGCATTTCTTGAGGCGCAGCACGAAGTTGTCCATGACGTTCGTACAGACCGAATTGGTAATGGCTCTCATCTCCTCCCTGATGGCTTCCTTGAGTTCCGTGATGGTTCTAGGTTTTCCTGCATAGACTCTGTCCTTAAGATAGTCCCAAAGAAAAGAATCTGGGTGGCTTAGGTCCGGGCTATTGAGTGCCCACTCAAAATCAGTCTTGAGACTGATCACTCGGCCTCCTAAGTTCTCTTTCAGCCAATCTCGGGACAGGTTTGAGGTGTGAAAACTTGCTCCATCCTGCTGGAACCAGATCTTGCTTATGATCGACTGGTAGATGGTCTGGAGCTGACTCTTGAAGGTTTTGAGGACCTCCACATACCACTACTTGGTTACTGTCACTGCTGCGCCAGATTCTTCGATGAAGATTGGTCCTATGATGCCTCTGGCCGAGATTGCAGCCCACACCGTGCATTTAGGAGAGTGCAGAGGCTTGGTGGCTACTTCATTGGGTCTGGAGGACCCCCACAAGACATTTGTCTTGGAGTTCGCCTTTCCATCAAGATGGAAGTGGGCTTCATCTGAGGTCCAAAGAAGGTTAAGGAAACTTGGTGTCTCCTCGATCTTCTCGAGCATCTTGACTACCATAGCCCTCCTCTGCTTCTTTCCTGAGGCTGTAAGGATATGCAGCGTCTGTATTCTGTATGGGTAAGCCCTGATATCGTTCACCAGCACTCTCCTGCAAGTCTCACGGGACATACCGATGGACTGACTTCGCTTGTTCACAGAGCATTTCGAACTCTGCTGGAAGGACTCTCTCACTCTTTCGACCAGCTCAGCTGTTCGCTTCTTGGGATGTCCCGAGTGGTTTGGACGGTTCTCTCTGGCAGTGTTGAGGTTCTCCACGATCCCATTCTTTTCGAAGTGGTTCACCCAGTTCTGAATTCTGCTTTTGGATGGAGCCTTTTCACATTCGAACTGACGCATGAAACTGTCCTGGGTTTTCTTAAACGAGCCTGTCTTGTAGTAAAATTTAACACAGTGTATTCTTTGTCCCAGCTCCCACTGGGGTCTTGGTGTACTCACGGTCGTTGATTCTGCCATGCCCTGTAAAATAAGGGCAATCGGTGAATAAATAATGGAGATATCACATAAAGTGTGCACGGGTCCGTTTTGTGGAGGAGGGTCGCCCTGTATATAGTGTTGGTTTACTATGAAAGTTTACTAGGCCAGTTTCTATAGGGGGTGATCTACATTTTTTTAATTTTTCATGTTATCATCCGGGCATGGTGTGAGGGTTGGAGAGGTGGATAGAAAAAAGCATGATTATGTTAATTTTAAGTTCTCTTTTGAGGGTTGGGTTAATTTTAAGTTCTCTTTTGGGTTGGAGAGAGTAATGTCCGTTTTGGGGTAAAAAAATATGTGAAATTGTTTCATATATGTATTTAAATTGCCCGTCTTAGTGTAGGTAAAATTATTTTTAATATGTGTTGTATATTCACCGTCCTTGCAAAGGTAAAATTATTTCATATACATGTAAATTATACATTATTATTTCATATACATGTAAATTATTTACCCTAGGTAAGATACAATTATTTCATACGTCTAATACCCGTACGAGGTAAAATATTCTTTTGCTCGAAATAGTAAATGATACGTAGACATTAAAAATTCCTCGCTCCTAAGAATAACAAATACATTCAAAATCAAATTCATTTTTCTCACTTTTTATACGGTCCCGAGCAACGTCGGGTAGCCCCGCTAGTTTATAATAAACTGAATAAGTCATCTATGTCTCTATTAGCTATTATCTATATATTTCTATCGCCACTATCATAATATGCTTCTTCTACAAAGATAGAATAAATCAGTTCTCTCCATCGCTCTAAATACGTTCTCACATCTGAGGCTGATCTCTTTCGCTATAAATCTACTGTCAAGCCATTATGTTGTCATAGTTGGTTGGTTGTTTTTGTTTTACGGCATACCAACCCTTTTCGGGTTATTTAATACCGAATCCAAAGATTTTGAAGAAAATTTTTTTTAATAGAATACATTTGTTGTTTTCACATCGGTTTCTATTTAATCCATAGTTGGGACCCTAACAGGTACTACCACTCCGGGTCAGAGTGGACCTGGGAGCAATGGTAATTAAAGGGTGGCTCCACACTCCCCAAAGCCCACAAGCTGGGGCCTCACCACTGGATATAGTTTAAGGTCATATCCAGGACCCCCATTGAGGGACTTTTACCCCCTGCAGGGGGGGGGGGTAGTTGGCGTATTCTAATGCCCCACCGACAGGGCCGGTCATAGTTGGGTTCATGAATCTGTGTCGCATTTGAAGGTTCTTGATAAACTGCAGAAATGTATCTGTACTTTGTTTGGCCCCATACTTTCTGCTTTACATCAATCTCCATCTCATAGACGTGATGTTGCTAGTCTCAGTCTTTTCTACAAATACTATTATGGCATGTTCCTCAAAATTGTCAGATCTACTACCTGCTTTCTTTGTTCCAGCTCGTTTGACTCGTTGCTCTCCATCACTTCGTTGTTTTAATACTTCATTATAATACAGCTCCCTATTCCATTAGTTTCTCCTCAAGAACTGAAAGGTTTTGGAACTCTTTTCCTGCTGACTGTTTTCTATCTATAGCCTTTTTCTTTTTAAGACTAAGGTCAGTAGGTATCTCTTGCACTTGCAATAATCAGTGGCTTCATGCCTTTTCTCGAGTGATGTTCATAAAAAAGTAAGATAGCAGGGGTCAATTTAATGTTCTAGGTTTATAAGCATGTGGGAATATAATAGAAACAGATATAACATTACAGTGCCCAAAGAGAAAAACTGTTGAAAAATGGAGATCATTTGATAGGATGCATGGACATCGGGCGTGTAATGAAATAGGCTAATAAGATATTACTAATTGGTGATTTAATCTAACCCCCCTCATTGATCAGTGATTGGAAACGAAGATCCCTTTGAATAAATGACTCTGCTTTACACCAGTTTTGTGTCGAATTCATCCTTTTGAAGATATGGATACGACGCTTTAATTACAGTGGAATTCTCTCAGTCAGAGACGCATATAGCTAGGAGGAAATACCTACAACGTAGATATGAGTAACAATCTAGTGCTTCTGTAGTTATATATGACCTAAGATTAGGAACACAAACGTGCCTTTTAGCCACCTCCTTCCAGTCTAACACCAATATGGCAAGTGTCAGTTGCCCACTTTTATGCCCAGTCAAGCTTGTATTCTCTTATGCATTTGGATGGAGTTTATTTATATATGTATAGATTTGGAGAATCTGGTATTCTCAAACAGTTACATATTTAATTTTAACCAGTCTGTGTCTCAAACTAAGTTGATCGTAGCAATACTAACACTGTTGATATGTAAACAAAAAATACATCACCACCACAGCTACATTTATTCGTCTTATTAAAATGTCATGCGAATTCGTAACAAAATGGGCAAAGTGTTGAGAACAATCTGTTCTAAACAACAGTCTTCTGGGGTAAAAGCTCAAAGCCTCAAAGCGATACAAAATAAGCATAGAATAAAAATGACATCCACGCGGCCATTGCTGACAGAACAAGAACAATCTACTTTCGGGGATGAAATAAACATTTTTATTCTAAATTGTGTATTGATTGTAAAGTCTATAAAGATTTTTTTTTTTTTAAATGCACCTAGGGACATTTAGCACGAAATTTTGTGAAAATAACCAAGATGAGGATAGTAGTCCGAAAAAATTAAAATAATCCAAATATCTATATTTATCTAAATAATCCAAAACAGAATACTTTATTTATTTGTTAGCATTTATTTTCATTAAATCGTTATTAGAAATAATAATATTTTATCTTTTATGACGAATAAAAATGACATTCTTTGTTAAATATACGTTGGCTTAAGTTTTCAATAATTCATTCATTTAATTGGCAAAAAATAAACGCACAATCGATTGCGATTTACAAGGGGAAAAGGTTAGTTAGAATTTACGGGGTTATGTACAAGAGAAACTATACCAAGAGAAAACCGTGGAGGTCCAACCAGCGTCTATCCAAGGCCGCCTTTAAGCCCTGTGGTTTATAACCTTATCGTGTAGCTGGTTCCACGAAGATGCCACTCGAACCTCTGAAACCATCGAAGGTAGACATTTTTCGCGTGCACACGGAGCCCGCGATCCGAAACAGGAATGAAGAACAGGTCTCGATTAAGGCCGCACTGTTCACGAAAGATGTTATAGGGGAGGATGATCGCCTCGAAGCTTCCTGCGCTCAAGGGAAAAAAAAAGATTTAGAGCTCTTAAACGTTGCTCATATGATAATGAATTATACTTGTTTGTGCTGACGGAAAACATGTGCTGATGGAAAACATAGTTATTTTC
>NC_136489.1:132033338-132053338 GCF_053919585.1 Euprymna scolopes
GAAGCTCGACTCTTCGGACGGCAAATATCGAAAAATTGGCTAAAAACATTAATTTCTTCGCCCTCAACTGGGCACTTTTCTACAGGGGCTTCTTTTTTGAAAATATTTTCGAAAGTCATCCCCTCTTTTTGATTGACTAGCCTTAATTTAAACATTCGTCACTTCCGGTTTGGTGATGGGCGCAACAGCAAAGACATCACGTATTTTTTTGTTGTTTTTTTTTGTTTGTTTTTCTCAGCCAACACCCTTACACACATCTCCACTTTCTTTTCTATTTTCCCGTCACCGGCTCGAGCCTGCCTGCCTACTACCACGTTTTTGGGGGTTTTATTTTGTTTTTTGCTCAACACACACCTTCAAACACACGGTCAATGTCGGGCATCTAGGCTAATAAAAGGACTTTCATTTTTTTTTTCCTAGCATGTCATCACTCGAATATAAAGGTTATGAGATGGTTAGATTTGTCAGTTAAATGATAAAGAATATTCTAAGAGGATTGAAAAAGGTGATTTTAATCAACAAACTAAGATGATTTATGGGGACGCTTTATATCAAATATTTGTTACCATTGGATTTGAATACAACAACGTTGTAATCTATAGAGGAACACAACCGGAGCAATGTTTTGCACAGTTTGGAAATTCTTGAAACTCAGACAATGAAATTTCCGACAGGCGTTTAACACAGAAAACAAGTGAAGCATGCATGGTCCCCCGTGGTTTCACACTGTACGATGCATAAAAAATGACTAAGTTCAGCATTCCTCCGCCCTATTTAGCACCAAAAGTCCCCAGGGGACGTCAAATCCTGGTGAAAATGAACAAACTGTGCAGTTTTAGGCCTTAACATTTGCACCTTTGAGTTCTGCACTGTCTCCCATTTAGCCCAAAAATTCACCAAGGCCTTAACAGATTTAAATTTGTATTCAGCACCATGCAAAACTATTAAATAGAGATACACCGAAAAATTTGGACAAATATGGTAAAATAGTCCCAAAAATGGAGTATTTTTTATTAAAAGAGCTCCTGGGGCACACCCAAGAGTTATGACGAAGTATAGACAAACAAAATCATATAGAAATCAGTTAGTTACAACTTTTCAGAAAGTCTTATAAAAATCTAAGTTATCAATTTTTTTTAATAAGCACAAAAGTGTCAATTTTAGCCATTTAACCCGAAAGGCACGCCTGAGAGGGCAACCATAGTTTTCCCGGAAAATCCGTTCTTTTACTTTTTGCTCATATCATGTTTAATGTTTGTGCAAAATTTCAAAAAAATCCAAAGGCATAGTTATTGAGAAAAGTTCGGACAGACGAACGGACGAACAGACGAACGAAATTTCGTACATTTATAAGCTACAATCAACATCCAAATGAATGCTTTGACGATAATTACGGTTTTTAAAAGGCGAACAATTAAAAGATATATCTGCCTTACTTAAAAATTGCTAGGTTTATTTATGGTGCCTTTTACATATTAAAAAAAACACCCAATACTTTTGCTGATGAGGAGACATTGTTTAAAAAAATATATATTTCAAAATTATTGTCCGTGGCTATCACAATAAAAACATCGTTTCCGAAACGATCGTACAAATTATTGACTTTGTTGTTGTTCCTTCTTATGAAACAGATTTTTAATTTTTAATTCTAATTTGAATTTTAAATTATCAATCACATTACTAAATATTAAAGTAGCTCTATGATATTTGCCTATCAAGCTTATTATATATCTGAATTACAGCGGGCACTGTTCTTTTCTTGTATTTTAATTAAATTAGTAATTTTAATATCACATTAAAATACACTCTGCTCTTTAGACTACTGTTCTAACCCCTTTTAAATATATATATATATATATATATATATATATATATATATATATATATATATATATATATATATATATATATATAACAATAGAGATCCTGTTTCTCGGTCTTTCAATGTGCATAGACACTTTATGGGCGAAACTCAACCATTTCTATCCACAGCCAACGAATTTAACTATTCGACTACTCTTCAGCGCTTCAAGCCAGAATGGAACTTCACCTAAAATGATTTGGTTAATGAATCTATATGAATTCTTTATCTTTGATCAAATTCGTACCTGTTTTCATTGAAATATATTATGACTGCTTTTCATAGAGACAAAAAAGGGGTTCATATTTTTTATGTTTAACCTGCGTTATATTTTGACCAATTTAAGTTGTTTCTCGCGTGCATATGAAGGGTGTACAAAAAGTCACTGAAGGATTTTGAACTGTAATAGATTCTTTATTTTTTATGATATCTTTTTATAATTTTAACACAATCTGATTAAGATATTTGGACATTCATTTACATTAATGAAAAATAATGTATTTTAAATGTTGTCCATTTTCAGCTTTTTCCAAAACACAATGACAGATTGCAGAATCTCTGGATTGCAATTTAACTGCCTTATTTCGTTCCTGATGTTTTCCTTCAATTCTTGTAGGGTTTTGAGTATGTTAAAATATACACTTTCTTTAAGATATCCCCACAAGAAAAATTCGGGGCTAGTCAAGTCTGGGGAATGTGGTGGCCATTTGACATTGCCATAGCGAGAGATAATGTTGTCGCTAAAAGCATTGCTTGATTTTGGTAAAACAATTTCACTTGTTCAATGCTATACTTATTCTAATTTATTTCCAAAATATTATCTGTAAAATAGCTGAAATAGAGAAAAAATAACCATTAATGGTAAAATCACAGAGATTTTTCAACACTTCAGTTACTTTTTAGACTAACAAGACGCATCTCTAATCATTGCATGAACAATTGAAGAAACTCACACTCCCAACCTTCGGAAGGAAATTGACCGTAAAGAAACGAAAGATATACGTAAATAGAAGTATACGCCATATTAAAATTAAATCAATCACCGAACAGAAAATTATTATTTTTTAAATAATAGATAATTAATGAGATGTCTTTTCGCAAAACAATATGTAAATTAGTTTACTTTCCAATAATGTTGCGACGATTTCTAAATTCTTTTTTCCGATTTCGATACAATTACTGATTCCTTACTACATTCGTAATTCCGATACAGTTACCGATTCTGATTTTTTTATAAATCTCTAAATATTTAACTATAAAATTGTTATTTTGTCCCGATTGCTGTAAAAATATGTTAAATGTGCAGATATTTTCTCAAAAGTAAAACTCACTTCTGGGGGGGGGGTCTACAGATTTTAGTTTTACCGAAAGTTTAATAAATACTTGTTATTGCATTATTATTACATCGAGGGCATTGCCAGGGCCGCTGCAAGGAAGGTGGGCTCTCTCTCTACCCTGCTAGAAAACTACTAACACCCGAAAGTATCATGTACCTCTATAAGGCAACCATTCGCCCATGTATGGAGTATTGCTGTCATATTTGAGCTGGTGCATCGGCTACTAGTCTCTCGCTCCTTGACCGGGTTCAAAAGAGAGTCGCAAATCTGATAGGCCCTAAACTGGCATCTAAGCTTCAGCCTCTGTCCCATCGACGAAATCCCTCTGCCTGTTCTACAAGTATCTTAATGGTGAATGCTCTGATGAACTGCAAGCACTTGTGCTCCCACGACGTGAACACCCTCGACAGACCCGACAGGCTGCAAAATCCCACCCTCACACTGTAGAGATCCCTAGATGTAAAAGATCTTTCTACTCCGGTAGTTTCTTCCCCAGAACCACTAGACTTTGGAATTCCATTCCAGGTCACTGCTTCCCCAACTGTACTGACATGCAGAAGTTCAAGTGCAACGTGAACCAACATCTTGCTGCCCAAATCCCTACATAGTGCCCCAGTAGCTATCTCCCCTGATAGTAGCCCCCTACACCAAAGTGGCAATGTGCCTTGTTTGGGGTGAAAATGTAATAAAAAAATTTTTAAAAATTATTATTACCGGGACTGGAAGATTTAAAAATATAAAAATAAAATAAGATAATTAAAAGAATCGTTTTTGGCATCGGAAAATAGGCACAAATTTGTCCGATTCCGATACCGATTGCGATATCTTAAAAGTTCTGATTTTTTTCTATTTCGAATAATCACTCCATCACTACTTTCCAACATCGATCGCATCTAAATAATCAATATAATAAACAAAACAAAAAAAGACTGTTCTGTCATAGATATGAATGTGGCGTTTTAATCTCACTGTTAGTGCAACAAATGGCCCAACTTAATAAAGATACAGATAAGATATTATTCATATTATGCATTCACGTCAATATGCTCAATTATGTAGGTTAAGATGAGATGACAACACTGATTACAATGTAAAACCGCTTGATTTAGCTTCCCGCTTTTTTTTAGCAACTAATGGCATTTGGATGAGAATTAAAAGTACGATAACAGAATTTATGATGGAATATTATTTGCGCCCAGTGCGAACAAACATTTGACGTTTATCTCTCCGGTAACACTGCCTTATCTATTTAAAGTTTCTCGCTTACATTTTCACTCTTCACCTCGACATCCTACACCGACGACTCATCATCTCTCCGTGTCTCGTTTTTAGTTTTAGTCTTACTATTTAGTTTATATCCCAATTCATGGTCCCTGCATCCACCCACACACCCAGCCAGATAATAGCATTATGGTGTATGATGGGGTCGATAGATAAAGGGTCATCTCTACGTATGGGTAGGAACATAGATTAAAGAATAAATATTAAAATAGGAAAAAGTAATTTTTATTTTTATTTTTTTATTATTATTTTTTACAAACAGGAGCTTGAGCTGAGGTAGAAACACGTGTGCATTTATGTCACAATGTTGTATAGGGGCGTCTATATGACATGGCGGATGTAGATCGTGTATATATATATATATATATATTTATGAGATTCGTTATCGTCTAGTGTGTGATTATATGCGTGTGTTTGTCTATGAGGGTCTAGCTTTGTGATCGTCTAATCTAGATTTAGTTGTGTGTGCATGTAAATTTAGATACACGTCATGACGGAACAAAAATTATGCATACATAAATAAATAAATAAATTTCTCGCACCTTTAAATTTGGCCTTTCTACTGTATAAAAAAGAGAAAAGGAAAACGTTCAATACAACTCCCGAAATGCAATAGCGGAAGTGGCCTAGGCCTTTGCGTATTTCAGCTATATGCATTATAAATACAAAGTAGCCGATTGTCTATGAATGGAATAGTTGTTTGTTGGCTTGTTTTGCTGCTCCCTGTGGCAAATATATGAAAACGTTGTTGTTGTTGTTGTTTATTTATTTACTTATTATTATTATTATTATTATTATTATTATTATTATTATTATTATTATTATATTATTATTATTATTATTATTATTATTGGCTCACATGGAGCTTTCACACAAGTCATCAAAGATCTGATTGAAAAACCTGTGGTGTTCTCTGGAAGCTGAGTGACAACATGTCTCACCAGACGTCCAGCACTCTCCACCTACTTCGATAGCATTTGCAAATAAATTTGCGTTATCGCAACAGCATCTCACCATTGATTTCTCGCGGGCAGCGGCCATTGGTCTATACTAGAATTTGAGTAGCACTAATTATTTTTTTTCTTGCTTCAAGACTTTTTCCCGGGAGTAATGTGATGGTCTTCTGATAAGATTCTGGTAATATGTTTATTCCTGGCTGTTTATGTTCGAAACAATTGTCAAGTCACATTAAAATATTTTGAAATTCAGCAAAATAACTAGAATGAAAACTAAGTTCTTTCGTTTTAAAATACCACACACACACATATATATATATATATATATATATATATATATATATATATATATATATATATATATATAAATGTTGTTTGTTTTGGATTTAGCGATATGTTTGGAATGAATTCAATTATTTACGAAAAGCGCATTTTTACCTAAATGCGAGCTGGGAATAATTTTCCCTTTAACCAATTTGGTACCCCCATATGGGGAGCGGTATATATATATATTATTTTAAAATGTAATTATCCACTAACACGTGTTTCGTCGTCTACGACTCATCAGAATGTCTGAATATAGCGAGATTCGAAATCGGGACCCCACGGTAATGAGCCGAAGCTCCTTACCTCTGACCCATCTCGCCAACTGTCTGGATATATTGCGATTTACTTAAATGATTTAAGTAAATCGTGGGGTCCCGATTTCGAATCTCGCTATATTCAGCCACTCTGATGAGTCGTAGACGACGAAACACGTGTCAGTGGATAATTACATTTTAAAAATAATATATATATATATATATATATATATATATATATATATATGATTGCGTAATCATGAAACACTAGTGTCTGTAGGTTATTATTTTATTATAATTATCAAGCCCCTTTACGAATATTTAAGAATGAGCACTGTCTGTAAAATATAAATTAAGTGTAAGTCAATTAGCGTGTCTGCAACGTTCACTACTTCCGTTGTTCGAACACTCTAGATTGTCTAATCTATGCGCCGAATTGTCCGTTTATCTATATATTAATACGATAGCGTGTGTGTTATTTTTGGTGTCACGCTTACAGCTTTTTGTTTCCGTGTCGTTTAAATGTTATGACCTTTTATTTTTTGTAAAAACTAATCTTTCCAAGAATTCTTCATAAGCTTTGGTTTCTGTTTTATTACTGTTGACACTCAAGTCATCTACTTTTTATGAATAATTTTACTGAGAAATCTTTATAAGTTTTAGTTTCGGTTTCGATTATAGCTGAAAGAACTGAAGTTATATATGTATATATATATATATATATATATATATATATATATATATATATATATATATATATATATTCATCAGTTTTGGTTTCGGTTTCAACTCACACTGATGCACCCACGTCATATGGATATATACATATTTTTTTTGAAAATCATAACGTTATAATATATAAGAATCGATAAAGATTTGACTCTATAATAATATATACAAAATCTGAATTAATTAAAATAACATATTTAAGCATATTTTACGACCAAATTACGCCGGGCGTCCCATGTTAGCACAGATAAATACTTTTGTAGTTTTAACAAAAGAGCTACATTAATATCAGGGCGTCTCCGTTTACGCTGAACATCCACAGAATGTCAACATCAATATATTACATATGAAAAAGCCCGCTGTGGAATATCCATCGGTCCAGCTAGTTAGTTTCAATCTCGTGGCAATTGTTTAGTCGCCCGGGGGTAAAGACTTAGCAAATTGAGTCAAAGGTGACTTCATGACTGGGTTCGAATCTCTTAACCGGCAAGAATTGTCACCTCCTACACTGATAATTACGTTAGCATGAAACACTAGTATAAAAGATTATATATATATATATATATATATATATATATATATATATATATATATATACGTACGTGTGTATTATAGAAGATCAGAGCTATATCAGTACCTACACTCCTCAATCCCCTCTTACATGACAGGAGACTCCTCTCTATCGTAAGGACTCGGATAGATATATGCACGGACTTGGAGTCTATATTTTCAGCACTCTCCCTTTAACTAGAGAACAATGTCTTTATTTTATGTGCTTTCGACTCGCCTTTCATCACTGCGTTAGTTACTTATATTTTCACTACCGTTCTCCCTCATGTCAGGAGGGAGAACGGCAGTGAAAAAAGGGATGACTGGGAAGCTATCAGAGAACACAAAAGGGCTGACTGGAAAGCCATCAGAGAACACATCAGAGATGTCTTATAGACTAATATCTTCTCTTTTCCTACTGAACAGTGTGCCAATGAGACAACTGAATGGTTCAAAGCGGGCATTGAAGCACATGCTCTCACACTGAAGTATTATAGCAAGCCCCACTCACCCCCATGGTTGTGCCATTGCACAAAGACAGCATGCATTTCGCCAGTTCGTACGTCCTAAGTCAAATACAAATGGGCAAAAATTTAGAGATGCTAGAAATCATTGTAAGAGAAAAATAGTCACAGCCGAAAGAAGGCATGCTGAAATAACGAGGAAACGCGTAGAATAGCAGAAGATGGGAACTCGTGATTTCTGGGAAATTTATAATAGTGTAGTGCATAAAAGGCAATCATTAGTTCCTCCACTATTCAACAAACAGACAGCCGCATGCACTGCGAATGAAAAGGCGGAACTGTGCACTGATAAGTCACGTCCAACTCCACCTTAGAGCCAATAAACAACTCCTTCTCAATGTCCCTATGCGGAATGAAACAACATGATGATCTGAAAATAACATCTACTTTAGTGATGGGACGATTCCAATATTTTTCACGATTCCGATACAATTACCGATTTCGATTCTTTATAAATCTCTAATTATTTAACTATAAGATTATTATTTTCCCCGATTTACGTAAAAACACATGTTAAATATGCAGATATTTTCCTAAACATCAAAATACACTTGTGGAAGATGATCTATCGATTTTAGCTTTACTAGTAATTTAAAATCAATAAATATTTATTATTTTATCATTATTACCAGCAATGGAAGATTTTGGTTTAAACAAAATCAAATAAAAAAGGCAATTAAAAGACCCGTTTTGGCATCGGTAAAATAGGCACCAATTTTCCGATTTCGATATCGATTCCGATACTCCCAAATCTTCCGATTTTTCCGATTCACGATTCCGATTCCGATTAATCGTCCCAACACTACTCTACTCATGTCCGCAATGTCATAAAAAAATTAAACACCTCCAAGGCGTGTGGGCCTGATCTCATCCCTGCTATACTGATTAAGAAATAATCAGCTGGGCTAGCTTCCGTACTTTTCAAACTCTACAACAAATGCGTTGCTGAATCTTTCTTCCCTAATAGCTGAAAGATGGCTTCTGCGCTGGCAGTTTACAAGGCCTAGCCGTCTCAATTTTCGCCTTATCAGTCTCCGCCCACTCGTTGCACAAATCTTTGAGACCTTAATTAATCAAGCACTAGTCGACCACCTTGCAAAAGCTAATATTCTCTCTGACAAACAATATGAATTTAGGCAATATCATTGTATTGCAGATATTTTAGCAGTAATCTCTGCTCGCATATACCATGGATAAGGTGAGCGAAGCCATGACTGTAGCCCTTGATATATTCAAGGCCTTGACAAACTTTGGCACGAAGTGCTGCTAATGAAAATTAAATCGTACGGTATAACTGGGAAAATACTAAATATAAATAGAGCCATCCATGTTGTCATTAATGCGGGAGTGCCTTAAGGGTCCTTCCTTAGACCACTATTATTCCTGATATTCATTAACGACCTCCCTGATAATATTGTCCTAGATGGATATATTTCTGATGATTCAACGCTCTATGCCATGCGTGAGGGAAGAATGGTTGTACACAAATCTAAGACAATGGCTGAATCCTTAGAAAATGACTTCCAGACTGTAGTGGAAAAGGGCCGTAATTGGATGCTACGATTTAATGCTAGTAAGACTAAGCTGCTTTCCTTTAACCATTACAAGAAGCTCCCTAATCACTTATATCCGTAACAAATAACGCCATAACTGAGAATTCTTCCTTCAAACTCCTCGTCTTAACATTCGCAGGCAATATAAACTGGAATAAATATACCATTTATTGGCATTGAGAAGGCTGTTGCAAAGCAGGTGGGCTCCCTCTATCGTGCCAGAAGACTACTCACACCTGAGAGTATCCTGTACCTCTATAAGACCACTATTCGCGCATTCATGGAGTACTGTTGCCACACCTGGGCTGGTGCATCTACCACTAGTTTCTCTCTTGGATATGGTGCAAAAAAGAGTCTTTAATCTAATAAGTCCCACTTTGTCAACTAAGAGCCAATCCCTGTCCCATCGCCTCAATGTTGCATGTCCGTGCCAGCTTTATAAGTATTTTAATAACATACTCTGATGAACTCGCTGCACTTGTGTCTTATCGATGTACGTATCCCCAACAAACCTGCTTATAAACAAACTCACACTCCTTCACTGTTGAGGTCCCTAAATGCCGGAAACCTTTCTACTCTAATAGTTCCTTCCCTCGAAAAGATAGGCTTTGAAATCCTCTTCCTGATACCTGCTTCCCTGATATGCAAAAGTTGAAATGTAACGTAAACCAACATCTTGTTAATATTTCTAGGCATGGTCCTAAATGTCCATGCGTCCAAATGGCGATATGCCTTGTTTGGGGTAAACGTGAGTTATTAAAAAAAAAAAAGAAGTACCGAGATATACATAGACATTATTTTTTTTTTTTAATAATCGAGCACTTTGCAAGGGTTCTCTCTCCTTAACCTTACATACACACATACACACACACACACACACACATATATATATACATATAATTTAATCACATAAATTAATATACAAAGATATAATTTTATGCATAAATTTCAGTATTTACTTTAACAGTGCTCGATACATACGTAGAGCTAGATAGTAAGTTATGAAAATAGCTTAATTGCCATATATATATTCATAACTTACTATATATATATATATATATATATATATATATATATATATATATATATATATATATATATATATATATATATATTGGTATATATTTGCTTTAATGTGTACGTAAGTTTACGTGTGTGGTGCGATGCTTTGATTTTTCATGTTCTTCTAGAATGCCCCACCTCTCTTTTTCTTCCTTACTCCCTAATCCTAACACCCTACCCACCAATCCTCGTGGGACAGATTATAGACAAGCATAAGTCATCACAAGATAAACGTTCCCCACACACGAGATAAAACCAAACGCATCTAAAGAAGACGAGCCTGGACCAACCCTTTTGATAACAAAGTGTTTCTAATCGGACCAAACTTCCGCACGGGAGACTTTTTATTCATCAGCTTTAATGGGATAACTTCAGACTTGATAACGTTTCCCAATTCACAGCTAATAACTATTTTCTCTCTCTCATATTATCTGCCTATCTCTATTTATCTACATCTCTCATTCATTATCTCTTTTACGATATTTCACATAGCTAAATATTTTGGATTATTTTATACCTTCAACACTGTAGCATACTGGGTTTCTCTAGGAAGAAACGAAAAGATAATGTTATTGGAAAATATGAAGGGTTTTTTCCCTGTTTCGGCTAGTCTGAACTTTCGGCTAGGAGAGATTCCTCGCCCTTGGGGATCTTCGAAATCTCTGTCCGAATGGTCGCTGCGCTCGATAAAAAACATCCGTACATTTAAAAAAAGATATGTATTTATTATTTTTTGTTGTTTTTGTTTTTGTTTTTTTTTGTTTTTTTTTGTGTGTGTGTGTTTTTTTTGTTTTGCTTTTTTTTTTTTTTTAATTATATTTCAAGATACTATTTTCTTGGATGTTTATCCTCGATCCCAAAATCAGCAGAGATGAGAGCATTCCTGTAATGAAAGAGAGGGAGGGAGAGAGTCCATATGGAGAGAGAAAGAATAAAGAAAGTCTCTGTTGATTGCAGTGTTGTGCTAGTTCCCGTGCAGTTCTAGGAGGTCCTCCCTCCCAAGTTTTGACTTCTATTGCTAATTGCCTGAGGCGCCTTTACTGGAGAATGCCGACAGGGTTGCGCAGGCACTTTATGCAGTTCAGAGTTTCACTCCTCGGGGCGCTTACTTCTCAATTACATGCTCCGACCCTGGTGTCTAAGTTCTTGCAGTAGGAAAGAACTAAATACCTTCACAAAGGCGGGAAGAACGAAGAAGGTAAAAATGAGAAAGAGGATACGAAAAAAACACAGAGGTCTTCCCTATTGACGGCCTTTTTTTCCCCCTGTCTTTTAGAACTTAAAAGATTGCTACCTCCGCGTCGTCAGTTTCTTACGATGGTTTCTGACTGCTGTTTTCAAAACCTGCAAAATTGGAACAAAATAAAATCTCCAGATAATCACTAGATTTTAACTTTTTCTACCCTATATAAAATATTACGGAGGTAATATTTTTTGTTTTATGTACACGTTTTTTATTCTTATTTGAGTTATTATTACTGTTACTGTTATTTGTATTTGGTTTTAAAAAAACTGACAAAATAAAGGTGTAATTCATGAAGGATTTTCTTTCGTTTTGGTCTCTCGGTCTTACTAGATTTCAGGACAAGAATTTATCAAGTCTGGTGGAGTATCCATCTTCGTGCTATTACTTCAGATAACATAACTTTGGGAAGATGCACCATTCCTCGTAAAAGCTAATGTAAGTTAGCCATAGAAAGAAGATATTATTAGGGCTCGGAATACTATGTGATTTTGAATATTTGCTCAGGGTTTACTTCTAGAGGGAAGTATCCTCATGCCAGATTGTTCTGGCAAACTCCTGTACAGAGATACCTTAGACACTCAATGATAGTGTCTAGGAAGTATTAAACTGTGGATATATATATATATATATATATATATATATATATATATATATATATATATATATATATATATATATATATATATATATATAAAATTTTACTTGTGCAAATGGAAACTCAATTAACTTTCTTGGAGTTATATTTTAGGATTTTATCATTGGATTATTTACCTTTCACCAGACTTTCCATTCACGTGTAATCACCCTTTTCTTCGCCATATTCCCTCTGCTTCACTTTTTGTTATCAAGTAAGATCTTTGACTTACTTGTAGTTTCATCAAATACTTTTGTATGTAAAATCCGATCCCGCATTTTGCTAATTCCTACCCTCTGATGAGAAGGAAAGTATTTCTTCAAAACTAAGGACTATCCACTTATCAAGTGTTTCCTTTTCAGATTAAATATGTTTTTAACTCTTTTTCAAAGTGTTTTTTAACATGTTTTATTAACTGTTTGCTCTTATATATATATATATATATATATATATATATATATATATATATATATATATATAGCAAGTTATGAAAATATACATGGCAATTAAGCTACACAGATTATTCCGCGTTTCATTCTCGCGAGAATTCGTCAGGCTTATGCCATATATATTTTCATAACTTACTATCTAGCTCTACATATGTATCAAGCACTGTTGAAGTAAATACTGAAAATTTACGCATAAAATTATATCTTTGTATATTAATTTATGTGATTAAATGAAAAGTGGTAAACTAAATCTCTAAATTTTAAAAGGGAAAACGTTAGTCGTTCGATCTAAATTTTACTACCTCCAGATCTGGCGGGAAAACCTGATATCAACAAACTGAAATCTTTATTAT
Organism: Euprymna scolopes; assembly: GCF_053919585.1. Taxonomy (NCBI): domain Eukaryota; kingdom Metazoa; phylum Mollusca; class Cephalopoda; order Sepiida; family Sepiolidae; genus Euprymna; species Euprymna scolopes. The sequence continues at coordinate 132,046,454 of NC_136489.1, forward strand.
TTATAGTTTGTCAGAGATTTCACTTTTGACATGTGATCAAGATGTTAACTGCTTTAACCTCAGTTGTCTATTCACTAGATTTAAGCAAGTTTGACTCAAGGTCACAATATTTTGAACGACCATTTTATTTGGATGCTCGAGATTTTCTTCATATTTCTTCTTACTCTTTGTTTCTCTTGCTCCATCTCTCTATCTTTCTTTCTGTGGCTTTCACGCCCTCTTTCGCTCTCTCTCTCTCTCTCTCTCTCTCTCTCTCTCTCACGCTCGCTCGCTCGCTTTCGCCTTCCCTCCCACTCTCTCTCTCTCTCTCTCTTTCTCTCTTTCTATCTTTCTCTCCTCTGTCTATCTATCTATTCTTATAAATTATAAGATCTGAAGACAAGAGTTTTTAACCTAAAATAAAGAATATATGGACAAAGATTAATGTCGTCAGTCCCTATAATATATATGTGTGTGTGTGTGTGTGTGTGTGTGTGTGTGTGTGTGTGTGTGTGTGTGTGTGTGTGCAGAGAGATCGATTATGAAAGATAACGAAGTTCAAATAAAAGCGTAATATTTTTATTACAGAAAAACAACACGGCACCATTGGTGTCAAACCAGTAAATGATCGTCATATTGATTATCGTTAGTCAGAACAATGTGGCTGACAATAATCAATGAAACTTGATTATTTGTTGATCAATTATTGAAACTGACGGTACCATGTGGTTTTAACTTTGAATAATATAATACATATATGTATATAAATATAGATAGATGCTCTTGAAAAATACCCATGTCCCGTAAAATTAATTCCCCGAACAGAACAGCTATGCAGTTACGTCCGTTTACGAAGAATAAAATAATGATACTAAACCTTATGTTTGGAATAATTATTCCAATTTCGACCAAAGCCAGTATATGATTTTAGTCTTGAAGAATCGCACAAATTGAAATATTAAACTTAAGGTGCCTTCAGAAGAAAGTTAAATTGTGCAGCATGATTATGAATCAAATTCTATGTAAATTTGGTGTATTTGAATGTTCAAATGGGAAATCGTATCATTATTTCAAATACTCCAGAAAAACTGAAATTTGTAGATATGTATTAAATCGATTTCTAATACACATTGCTAAACTCTCACAAAAATCGGAAGAATAAACATAACTCACATTACAATATATTATGTTTAGATTCTCCACGATTAATAATTATCAATTAATTAATTTAGGTTAATTAATTTAGGGGTGAATTTTGTACAATCAATCATGTACACATACAGGTGACCCCCCTCCCCAAAAACAAAGACAAAAGCTAAATGGAGGCCATCTAGAACATATGCTGCAGAACGGAGAAAAAAAGGCCAAAGACCCTTGTGCTTTGAGGTGATGTTTTGAATATAATAAAACTAATAAACTAAATACTATAATAAACTAGTTATGACCAAAGTTTCATTTCATTCGGACAAAACACTAAGAAATGGGGCCTAATTAGAGTTGGGGCCCGTTTTATTTTGGAGGGTCACCCTGTATACACATACCTAACATTTTATTAAAGAATATACAGGATTCCTTCAATAAGTTTCCAGACTTTTTCCATATTGGCACTTTTATTGATGGCACACACATGAAACTCTAGTCCTCTTCGAAGTAATCTCCTCCGGCTGCAATGCACTTGTACCATTTCAACAACTTCTGGAACACCCTATGGAAGTCCTCTTGTGTGAGCATGTTAATGGTCCTTGTCACAGCCGCTTTTATCTCTTCAGTTCTTTCAAAACGACAGCATCTAAGGTTTTCCTTGAGCTTAGGGAATAACCAAAAGTCACAGGAAGCAAGGTCTGAACTATAGAGAGGGTGGGGACTGTCTTGATGCCCATCTTGGTCGAATAGTTTGTGACCAGGATGGAGTTGTGGATTGGTGCATTCGCGCAAATCTGTCGCATCTTCAGTTCCTCGCGAATAAATGTATGTACAGTTCCCACACTGACATCAAACTGTGCACTTATTGTCTCTATAGACACACGACGGTCCTTATCCGTGAAATTCTTTATTTGGCCAATCAACTCCGATGTTCTTATTTCCTTACTTCTCCCACACCTCTCATCATCCCTTGCAGACTCCCTGCCTTCTTTGAATTTATTATGCCATTCAAAATTTATGCTCAGTTTAGGCAAGATGGTCCAAAAGCCGTCTGAAGCATTCCACGTTTATGTGGTATTTTTTCTAAATTGAAAACAGAATATTATTGCGTATCTTTTTTTCTAGAGTGACCTCACGTCCAGATTGCATTTTTGTAAATTCACCAACTGTGACAATCAGGCTTTTGAAGAGTGTATTCCATTTCCTGCTGTAGCTGTAAAAATTGCTGAAACCAGAAAAATTGGTCAGCCATCTTATAAGATATATAGCAATAACATACTGAATTTTCAAGAGTTTACGACAATTTTAAATGTCTGTACAAAAAAAATATGGAAACTTATTGGAGGCACTTCGTATGCGTGTGTGCAGTTATGATTTCGGTTAGTGAAAATATAGAGAAATAAGCGAGTGCCTCTATAAACACGAATGCATGCGCTTGCATGAACACATAAACGAGCGTTTAGATTACGTGTATGTTGTACCCTTGTACCTTATCAAACACACTTAACCATGCGCAATAAACATAAGTCTACGTTTATTCATCTGTAATCAAGTTTCGGATTTACTAAATTTACATACATTCTATGCATCATCATCATCATCATCATCATCATCATCATCATCATCAGGGTTTTCAACACTCTTGGAAGAAGTAATAATGGGTTTTCTTCTATCAATATTTACGTATATCTCTACTATTATATAAAAGAAACTTTATGTGTGTCTCTGCGTGCAAGTTCGATCCCTATAGACTCAAAAACGGCTGGGATGATTCTTATGAAATTTCACACGAATGGTTCCTCATGTACATGGCAGTGCTCATCGATAGGTTTTGTATTTGAATGTCTTCGATAAGTATCGATAATCGATAATCGAAAATATCCAATGAAAGAAGGAACGGGTGATCTTGACCAAAGTTAACACTTTACACAGCCTAACATCACAAGTGCATTTGAGAAGTTTTATTACCACACAAACCGAAAGGTCGAACAAATAAAATCAACAGTATGTTCTTTGATATGACAGGAGCGCATTCCGAATGAATGATTCTGTTAAAAGCGCAATTGCACGACTGTTTTTTTTTTTTAAGTAATTTACTTAATATCTTATTCTCTTTAAAATTATCAATGATTTTATAAAACTCTTTAGATGTGTTCGTCGTGTTGACGTGCGTACTGTATGGGGGATTGAACATGATGACTTTTCTACTCTTATTTTATTCTTACTATTACAATCATTATCTTTACTATTAATATCTTCTACTTTATTGCTTATATTAGCGTTACTAACTGCATTATCTATCTATATAAAAGCCAAGTTCTCTATCTATATAAAAGCCAAGTTCTCTATCTATATAAAAGCCAAGGATGGAATACTGTTGCCATATCTGGGCAGGAGCTGCTAAAAACAGCCTATCCTGCCTTGACAGAGTACAAAATAGACTTCGTGGCTTAGTGGAGGATGCCCTTTTCTCTACCCTGCAACCTCTCTCCCACAGAAGAGACGTTGCGAGCCTATCCTTGTTTTATCGTTATTTCCATGGCAGGTGCTCGTCTGAACTCCAATCTCTGGTCCCCCCTCGCCAATCTTTCACGAAAAACACCCGTCTAGCTGAATCCACTGTGAAAATTTCCCCCACTCTATATCTGTGCCTAAATCAAAACGCGAATTCTATGAACAAAGCTTCTTTCTTAGAACTGCACGCCTGTGGAACTCTGTTCCGTGTGCCTGCTTCCCACCGGACTACAACTTGGATGTCTTCAAGTCCAACGTTAACAAATTCCTAATGAACCGCCCCCTTAAGTAAACACTTCATCAAATCTCCACACTAACGTAATGTACTTGCAATAACCCTTATCCCTGAGTGGCTTCCGGGCCTTGATAAGTGGTGATCAATGTGTAAAAAAAAAAAATTAATTCCGATTTCATCCTTTTAACAATATTATCAATTTCCATATTTTTTATATTTTTTATTATATCCATCGATATTTCATTATTACTATTTTTTAGTCTATCTATCTATCTATTCTTATATTGGCTGAAACGAAGTGATAAATTATAAGATTTGAAGGCATAACCCTCTTCTCCCCATCCTCTCTCTCTCTCTCTCTCTCTCTCTCTCTCTCTCTCTCTCTCTCTCTCTCTGTCTGTACGTATGTATGTATGTATCGCTCTTTCTCTCTTACTTTCACTCTTTCTCCCTCCATATGGACCCTTTCCCTCCCTTTCCTTCCGTATAACTAGTTACTATTCCTTATTTTTAATATTTTTCGTAAATGCTATATAAGCGATATTTTCGTTCTTCTTATCGTTCTTGTTCATCATTCTTTCTATTTAATCCATCTTACTCCTCTAAATAACATTAAAAATAGACTATATTGTATTCCTTAAGCTTAACGGCTGTTTTCCAAAATTCATAATGATCGGTTAATTATTTTAAGAGTGCCAAAGTATTTATTTCGTTTTGGTTATTTCTTTTTACTATTTTATCATTTACTCACTTGGAGTTTTCACACAGATTATTATTATTAATAATTGCTCATTGGTAAGAGTCGCTGGTTTTCTTGGAGTCCGAGTGACAAACTCCCCTGATTTCCGGCATTTTCCAGCCCTTTCAAAAACTGTTGCAAATCATCTTCTATTGAGGCAACGATCGTTTACAATTGTTTTCTCGCTAACAACGTCTTCTCTGGAGTTTTAGTGGCAGTAAGTCCCCGTAAGTTTCTGATATTCTTCCACTGAAGGTTTGTTTTTTTTTACATGGAATTCACCACCTATCAAGGCCCAATGGCCACTCAGGGATAAGGATCATTGTGTGTACAGTAATCAATGGGATAGTGTAGCAATAGTATTGGGGAATTGATAAGGTGTCATTACTTAGGGTGGGGCGGTTCATCAGGAATTTGTTTGTGTTGGACTTGAAGACATCCAGGTTTAAGTCGGGAGGGAAACAAGCAAGCGGAACAGAGTTCCACAGGCGTGCAGTTCTAAGAAAGAAGCTTTGTTCATGGAATCTACGTTTTGATTTAGGCACAGATGGGGAGTGGGGAAAATTATTGACGGTGATTTCAGCTAGTCGGGTGTTTTTTGAAAAAAGATTGGCGATGGGGGACCAGAGAATGGAGCTCAGACGAGCACTTGCCATGGAAATAACGATAGAACAACGACAGGCTCGCTACATCTCTTCTGTGAGAAATAGGTTGCAGGGTAGAGAAAAGGGCATCCACCACCAACCCACGGAGTCTATTTTGTACTCTTTCAAGGCAGGATAGGCTGTTTTTAGCAGCTCCCGCCCAGATGTGGCAGCAGTACTCCATCTTTGGACGTACTTGGCTCTTATATAGATAGAGAATGGCATCATTAGTGAGATATCTTCTGGAGCGATAGAAGGATCCCACCATTTTCCCAGGTTATTTTGGACTGTTCCTCGCCGCTCTTTCAATCATCTTAGGCACTTCGGGACCATCTTAAGTGGTACCATCCAAGGCTGGTGCTACCACATGTGTGTTTATTATTATCAGTAGTAGTAGTAGTAGTAGTAGTAGTAGTAGTAGTATGTTCAGTTAATTATTTAATAACTAATTCCTCATTGACAGCAATTTGCTGGGAAGCATAACGACCGTTTTCGGTCGAGTGAAAAATGTTTATATCGAGTGGGGAGGGGGGTAAACCGGAGGCTGGTTGTGATGTGAGATGGGGTTGCAACTTTATCATCAGCACCTGCGCCACATAGATGTTAATTCACGCGAGGAAATAAAATTTATAGAGGATAGATATTAAGACGAAAGGGGCTGAGAGGAGAGAGAATGTCATCTTGAGGATTTTTTTTTTATCTGTTATTCTTATCTATTTATCAGTCATTGTTTTATTTTGTAACTCGGCGGAGTTTAAGGTGTTAGAATCGGTAGCAGAATTTGGGTCAGAGGAAGACAACAAACAAATCGGTAGAGATGAGGAGGGTGGAGTTGGGCGACGAGTAGAAATCGGGAAACCGGGAAATGAATCGGATAGATAGAGATTGTACCTATTTACTATGCCTCCCCACGGGACAGAGTTAGACACCAGGGTCGTTTTTTAACGTGGAGAAAAGGTACAAAAATAAAAATTGTCTCAGTCGTGAAGGATTTCTCCTCCACCGAAAGAGAACAAGAAATAGAAGTGCAGCATCTGAAGAACTTTGATCTTATCCCGAAGGCCAAATTGTAATAGGAAATTGACATTTACAAAATAAACAAGTCAATTCGTTTGCGTCCCCTTTTCTTAATTTCTAAATATTTATTTTATTTATTTATTTTTTTTACTTCAGTCGAAGTTCTCAGAAATCAAGGGGCCCACAACCTGGGGCTAACACTTGAAATCTATATGAGATACATAGATATTCGAATATTCCATTTAAGTTCTTTATCTCTCAAACGCTGAGTTAGTAAAGAAATGAGAACATAATTTTTCTCTCCCCAATTAACTATTTTTATATGTTACAGTATATCTTCCGTTTTGGTCTCTTGGTCTTACTAGATTCCAGGACAAGAATTTATCTAGTCTGGTGGAGTATTCAGCTTCGTGCTATTACTTGAGGTAACATCACTTGGAGAAGGTGCACGGTTCCTTAAAAAAGCTAATGTAAGTTAGTCGTAGTGAGCAGATCTTGTGTGGCCTGCGAATATTATGTGATTCTGAATATTTGGTCAGGGTTTAATTCTTGAAAAAAGTATCCTCATGCTAGGTTGTTCTGGCAACCCCTGTACAGAGAGATCTTAGACACTC
>NC_136489.1:132060838-132163338 GCF_053919585.1 Euprymna scolopes
AGACAAAAACTGAAACTATTAAAAAATGACAGCCAAAACAAAATATACAAACCAGACACATGCTCAAACAAAATCAGTTTGCCTCCTTTTCACAAATTCCCGTAGGCTTAGAACTAACCTAAGCTAAGCTAAAATAAAAAGCTTATATAAGCTAAAAATAATTGTAACAGTGAAATATCCGCAGTAAAAAGTAGGTCTCCCAAAATCACAAGAAAACGCATTGAATCTCAAAATTAAGGAACTCGAGATTTCCTGTATATTGATAACGGTTTAATAAATAATGACCAATCCCAAATGTCTTCACTATCCAGGAAACATATGGTTGTTTGCACAGCATCTGAGAATGCTAACCTTCTTGCCCAGTGGTTTGCGTTCAACTCCAAATTAGACCCAACAAACAACCACTTCCCAGATTCTCCTTTGCGGACAGAATCCACGCGTGGTGATCTGAAAATCACCCCTTCACCCCTTCCAAATTCGTGATATCAAAAAAAAAACATAGACACCGCGAAGGCGTGTGGCTCTTATCTCGTCCCTGCTATAGTAAAATAGTCTGTTGAGGCTGCCCCAGTTCTCTCCAAACCTTACAACAAAAGCCTTATCGAAACATGCTTCCTTGACTAATACTGTGGTATCAGTATTCAAAACTTCTAGTAAAAGAACCCATCCACTCAATTATTGCCTCATTAGACTTCTTCTCTTCGGTAAATTATCAATCAAGCATTAGTCTAAGGCAGTAGTCCTTTATATATCTAAGGCCTATGATAGGATTTTTTTTTACATAGGGGGTCATCACTTATCAAGGCCCGGATGTCACTCAGGGATAAGGGTTATTGCGTGTACAGTAATCAATGAGATAGTATTGTAGTAATCATTAGTATTGGAGATTTGATAGAGTGTCTTACTTAAGGGGCCGGTTTGTCAGGAATTTGTTTATGTTGGATTTGAAGACATCCAAGTTGTAGTCAGGTGGGAAACAGGCGAACGGAAGAGAGTTCCACAATCGTGCACTTCTGAGAAAGAAGCTCTGCTCATAGAATCTACGTTTAGATTTATGCAGAGATAAAGAGTGGGGAAAATTATTGTCAGTAGTTTCAGCCAGACGGGTGTTTCTCGTGAAAGATTGGCGAAGGGGACGAGAGATTGGGGCTCAGACGAGCACTTGCCATGGAAATAACGATAAAACAAAGACAGGCTCGCAACGTCTCTTCTGTGGGAGAGAGGCTGCAGGGAAGAGAAAAGGACATTCCCAACAAAACAACGAAGTCTATTTTGTACTCTGTCAAGGCAAGATATACTGTTTTTAGCAGCTCCTGCCCAGATGTGGCAGCAGTACTCCATCCTTGGACTTGGCATGAAGGTGTTCTCATGAAAATTACATGATACGGTATTACTGAATCAATACTTAATATAAGATCCTTCTTACGGCACGAGAAGTCTAAGTTGTACTCGATGGTCGTGCGTTCAAACAGCGTGAAATAAATACGGATATGCCACAGAGGTCGATCTTTGACAGTTTATTATTCCTCATATTCATAAGCGACCTACCTGATAAAATTATCTCTGCGATGGGTATATTTTCTGATGACACCACGCTCTATAACAGACGCGCGGGGAAATGAATGAACATATATGTAAAGCAATAACTTGAAAAAATGACCTCGGGTCCGTTCTTGAATGGAGGCGTAAATGTATGGTAACATTTAATGCTGTTAAGATTGAGCTTCGTTACTTTTTAACCACTTATAGCCAGTCATAGGCAACATGAATTGGAACAAATACATTGAATACATTGCCAAGGTTGTTACAAATAAAGTGGGCTCTCTTTACCGTACTAGAAAACTACTCACATCCGAAAGTATTCTGTCTCTAAAAAACACACCATTTTCCCATGCATGGGGTATTGTTTCCACATTTAGGCTGATACATCTATCTCTGGTCTCTCGATCTTAGGCAGGACCCCGAAAAGAGCTTCCAATCTAATATATTCCGCACTGTCAATTAAACTCCAGCCCATCTTCCATCGCCGCAATGTTGCATCTCTGAGCCTATTTTACAAGTATTTTAATGTGATATTTACTGATGAACTGGTAGTTCTTGGGCCCCCTCGACACAAATACAGACAAAACAAGCAGAAAAGTCCCACTTCTACACTACAGAGATCCCTATATGCCGGAAAGCCTTCTACTTTAATACTTTCTCCCATCGAACTGCTAGACTTTGGAATTCCTTCCCGGTTTCCTGCTTCACTAACTGTACTGACATGAAAATGTTTAAATGTTATGTGAACAGACATCTCGCTGCTCAGCTCCCTACAGTAAGTAAAGTAACCTTGCAGATATAGGAAAAAATAGTAGCACATTGCGTTTTGTGCCTTGTTTAGGATGAATAAGAGTAACAAAAAAACACTTAATTTTTAAACGCGCTTGTATTAATGTCTTTTTTCAAATACACTTAACTTTATACGTTGAGTTATGAAGACTATTATTTATTTCGACTTTTCAATGGAGCGACATATAATTTATATTCACATTTGAAGAGCATTTCTTTTCTAATATATTGATTATTAACTAATTTACATATTGTTTTGCAAAAACACATTTCATTTATTCATTATTCGTTCTTCTGTTTTTGAATTTCAAAAGTGTTTTCATTTTATTTTAAGACATACTTCTATTCACATATTCCTTATATCATAGATAGAAACTGTTTCCATTTTTTTTTTTTTTCAGGTTAATTTACTTCTGGGGATAGCGATCAGTTTCTGTATTGTAAATTCAGAACTGAGGCACTCTTCCAAACATGCAAACATACATAACCACATGCATACAGAGCGGCCAAGCAATTAAAGTCAATGTATTTCATCTTCGAACCACATAAATGTATTACGAAATTAAATCCTACAATAATGTATTTCGGTTCATTCGTGTAAAAGTCAGTTAATTAAACTGTAAATGAAAAAAGAAAACTATAAAAACATACACCACAGCCAAACAAATAAGAGACTATACAACAATAATTTTATAAAATTAAGTTTGAACATAGAAGATAAAGACTTAGCATTTGGAAAGAAAAGAGTTTTTTCCGGCCGTTTCCGGTCAATTAAACTTTAGGGGTTTCGATTCTTTGTTTCCATAATGTTCTTGAGTAAAGCCGGGACACTGGTCATCTCTCTCTCTCTCTCTCTCTCTCTATATATATATATATATATATATATATATATATATATATATATATACTAGCAGGGGTGCCCGGCGTTGCTCGGGTGTTTGGAGGTGTATGCTGTGCAAAAAAAAACAAAAAAACAAAAAAAATGGTTAATTTTTTAAAACTTTGACCCCTATTATGACCCCTTAACATTTATAGTTTCGGGCTCAAATCACTTTATTAAGTTAGATCCAGGTTCAAGGAACCTATATCTAAAATTTCAAATGTCTAGACCGAAAATTGTCGGAGTAGTTTGGTAGAGTTCTTAAAGGTCAAATCGTTGAAATTTGACCCCTTAACAGCCAAATTTCTGGCTGACACCCGTCACATCGATTTTCCCAAATCTCAGTACCCGGTATTTCAAATTTCGAGTCTATAGACTAAAAATTGACAGAGTTATTGCGTAGGGAAATGTACACAGACAGACAGACACACAGACACACAGACAGACATGTTCACTTTTATAGATATATATATATATATATATATATATATATATATATATATATAATATACATATATATATATATATATATCAACCAATGGAAAAAAAGGATTAATCTTTTTTACCCCCATTGGTTAATACACACACACACACACACACACACACACACACACACATATATATATATATATGTATATATATCTTTATTTATGTATACATATAAATATGTATATATATGCATACATACATATATATATATATGTATATATATGTATGCATATATATATGTATATATATGTATGCATATAAATATGTATATATATATATGTATACATACATATACATACATACACTATATATGCATATATATGTATATATATGTGTATATATATGTATATGTATATATATGTGTATATATATGTATATATATATGTATATATATAATAATCGAAAAATAGAATTACACGTCTATGTTATTTAATTATATATATATATATACTAGCAAAAGTACCCGTCGTTGACAGGGTTCAAAAACAGCCTACAGAAAATGGGGTCTGATTTATGAACGTACGATAGGTTATGAAAAGGAAGGGTTGTAAAGAGATAGCTTCGAATTTGGGGGTATCAAACCAAAGCAAAATATGATGAAAGTAAAAATAAAATAAATAAACCTCATAAGTTATTATACCATACCTGTTCACACTGAAACACTTATCACAATATTCTGTGGATCTATATTTAAAAAACCTTGTTCAACTTTGTGACATATTTACATTCTATGGAGGTCAGGCGCGAACGAACACTCCATAATTTTATTGTACAATATTTATTCAAACTGAAACATAATTATCAAAGTATACTTACGCATATAGATATGAAAAGTGTTTATTACAGTTATTAACTATTTCCATTCTATGGAGGCCAGGCGCGAACGCAGACCCCACAATTTTATTATACCATCCCTATTTAAGTTAAAACATACTTATCAAAGTATTCTTATGTACATCTATATCAGAAACACTAGCAAACGTTTTTTTTATTTTTTTTTTTTTTATTGCCATACTTTATGGACCAGACGCGAACGCAGACCCCACAATTTTAATGAACCACCGTTCTGCCAGATAAAACATACCCATTCCTATGTCTCGATACATCTTCTATCATTATATGTAATCAGTTTTTTTTTAAATAGTCAACCATATAGGAGCCTATTCGTGACCAGACACGGTATTTATTTGCTCCCCCACCGAGCAAATTAGGCACAAGGCCGATTTTTAATGTGAGGAGTGAAGGGGAAATGGGGATCAACTACCCGGGGAGTAGGAGAGCTGGATAGTAACAATTGGTATGAAGGCTCTCCCCTACATTGACTAAGGTCTTATATGTGGGGTCGCCCCCACATATGGTCTTTGCTTGCAGCATCTGCCGGAACAGACACTACACCCTGATCTTGGCCCGAAGGCCATGTCACGTTCGTGACCGGACACACATTCAGCTTTATATATATATATATATATATATATATATATATATATATATAATGTGTGTGTGTTAAGAGAGAGAGAGAGAGAGAGAGAGAGAGAGAGAGAGAGAGAGAAAGGTAGATTGGTTTATGTGCCTGTTTTCTAGCCAGTGCATTTGCGATAGTTAAGAGGAAGGACCTAGTAAACGAAAGCGCATTTCAGAGATATGAAATCAGTGATTAAAGTCGATTTTTTATTGAGCAAAAATAATCCCAACTTGCACTCAGTGCCTCAGCATTAAGATAAGGCCGACATATGAAAACAGGTCTCAGCATTTATGTTTCATCTTTTCGTTAATTAAGGCAGTTTACTTCCTCTCGCATCAAACTAGAAACAATTTCGGTAGCAAATAAGAACACCCAACACTTAGCCGCTTCACTGACTGAATAAACTTTCATCAAACTATCTAATCTTGATTCTTAAAAATGACTCTAATTACAAATAGCGAAAAACGAAAGAAAAAATATATGGCTTACGATGAAAGATAAATATGGACGCGTACCTGTTGAAAATATATTAAAAAAAAAAATAATGCAACGTTTGGTTGGAGCAAAGAAATAGAGAGACCAATATTTCCTTTCATCACAATTCGTTTCTATATCTTTAGAGTCGCATTTTCTTATCAAAAGTAATTTTTATAATGGAATGATAGTGGAGATAATTGTTAATACGTGTACTAGTTCTTATCAAGATATATGAGGTGAAAAAAATCTAAGTGCTAATTCATCACGAAATTCTTTGCTTCAAGCATTAGACAGCTGGCTGTTAGTTTTTAAGAAGTTAATTTGAAAATAATATTTTAAGTGGATAGTTCCATTTCCTATCAAACAATTTAATGAAACGTCCGTGTCGCATTATCAGATAAAAACGGGTTCGTATTTTCGATTGAAATAAAGTGTACCGAAGTTATATATGGAAGGAGTCAAAGAAACCGAAACTCTGGTCGGACAAGATATTATATTTTTAGAAAGAGTGTAACATGTTCAAAAATAATCAACGCTAAATAGATCCGAAGTTTATTAGTTGATGAGTAGAAACGGTGTCTTGCGAACATCCGCTTGACGAACCCGTCTATATCACCCCTACATACGGAGACGTTTATAGGAATTAGGTTACAGGAATTGAAAATTTGATGTTGAAGAATGGAATATACAGACACCTTTACCTCTAATAGAAAAATGCCGTCCATCGAACTGTTAATCAAATTCACAATACTTTTTGCAATGCAACCATATTTGGTATAAATAAAATTCCGTCTATGTCTGCCGTGTCCACTAAGGTTCATTTGTGAATGTCTAACAGTCTTTGTTTTATTGACATTGAATAGAATTCTCCGAATGTGCAACTATCTTTCCCAATAGCTCCATTTAGCAGCACCTCAATCACACGACACCTCAAAACCGAATTTAGAGGCATACTAGTAAAAAATCACTGCCATTTTAACTGCCTCACATTGTGATTCACGCCTCCCAATTATTGAAGCCTTGTTAATCCGCATTAAAAAAATAACCATTAATCAAGCTGAATACGAAGCGGATGGCACGCTTTAATGTTTTTAGGTATTTTTAACGGTTTTAAACGATTTTAATCGTATTTTCATTCAATTCATTATCTTCTTTTTTTTTTTCAGCACTCGCCTGGGGATGACTTATGGCGGTCGAAAACGAATACGGCAAGTTTCATTTTATAATCGAACAGAATGTTCGGAAAGTAGCCTGTCAAAAACAAAAAATAAATTGTAAGAGAAACAAACAAGAGTTGTCTCTGCTCTTCAATGGAACGTGCATATATCTATATATATATATATATATATATACATACAGATAGATAGATAGATAGATAGATACGTGTGTGTGTGTGTGTTTTGGTTAAATATATTTTTCAATTATATTTCGCACTTTGTGTACAGCAGCTGTCCAACGTTTATTAAATATAATTGCAGAGCATATAAAAAGATAACTGTGTAACTACATTCCAACTTCCAAATATTGTCTTATCTAATAGTTATTTTAGCATGTCAAACCTTCAGTACATTTTTACAGATCTGTTTCATAACGCAGAAGCAATAAAAAAGAAAGAAAAATACATTGAAGACTCAGCAACATGTATTTGTTTAGGTAGCTATATTTGTTTAATTGTAAAGCTAATTAAACTTCTTTTTTACGTATGTGTAAAAATATTAAAAAATGTTTTAGTTTATAAAGAAATTATTTATGTGATAATATTATTTTATTCTAACATATATTTACTGTCTAAAATCAGTTAACGGATTATATCTAAAACAGGTTTATTTAGGTTGCGAGTACGAATTTGACTCCTTACTTTTAAAACAGCATTTTATATATTCTTATATATTTATAGTTGTCAATTTTATTTTCTTGTTATATATTCTTACACTAAAAGTAAAATAGTTTGGTATTTCTCTGAGATTTATAAAGTATAAATATATTCGTTAAATAAAATCAGTGTATTAATTTTGTTTTGGATCTTTTCCGTCTTCCGAATAAACTTTTTCACTTTTGGCAGGAAGTAGCTGATGTAATCGCCATATTTGTTGTAATTCCGTGTACTTTCTAATCCTTCCGGATTCATCGTCAGGAATAGATTCATCTAATTGGTTTGGAAAAATTTAGATAACGTTTTTTAGTAATGTGTACATTTATTTCTATTGTTTATTATTTAATAATTTTACAAACATTTCAGGATTTTACTACTATGTATAAAATTTATTTTACTGATATTAGAGTTTTTAGCTTATGCTTCTAGTCTTGTTAGTCTGTTCAAGAATAAATATGTTGTCAACCAAAATCTTCCTAAATTGAGGCAAAAGACAGGAATGTTGATTATTCAGGTGGTTTAATATAGCACTGTTTTCAGAATACGCATAATTAATCTCTTCGGCAATGCCGTAGTTATCAAACTTATGTTTTCTCCTTTACCGTCGGAGACACAGTTTCCCAAAGGGTATTTGAATGCAATACCAAGTTAGTCGTATCAAGCAACTTAGCCGAGAGGTGGGGGGGTATTAGTTATAATCAGGTTAAAGGTTTATAAGTTATTGTAGTAAATGATTAATTTTATCTTCATTAGGCTCTATAAGTGGCACATTTTTTATCTACACTATAGTGTGGACAACAAAATTGTCGCCCTAGAAAAGACGACATGATTTCATTTCCGTTTGATTGAAAACCGGTTTTTCTTTTTTTTTTGTTGCAGACCATCTACTAGTTTTGCCAGTTGTGTACAAATTACAAGAGCGATGGAGTCTTCTATCATGTCTGAAAGTGACACAATGTTCAACGAGCGAGATCGGAAATGCACCGCTGTACAACTCATGCTCTCTACCGATCCAAGTTATGACAACAGGACCATTGCCAGCACCCTTAAAATACAAATTCTGATAACAGGGGCGTGCCCAGGGGGATGAAAACAAAGTTTTTGGCCACTGTTATGGTCTTTGGTGTGGTTTTAAATGAGGGCTGCATCATGCCAGCTCTTATCTTCGAAATCGGCTTGAAAGTCAACACAAAATGTACCTGGATGCTCTGAGGAGTATGGTGATCCCCTGGTGCAGTCAGGTAACCTCTAGTAGACACTAGGTGTGGAAGCAGGACTCGGCGCTAACACACAAGTCAAAAGAAACCTAGGCTTGGTTTCAGGCGTGCTACGACTTTTTACCCTTCTCTCACTTGCCCCCCCCCCAACCTGAACCCGTTGGACAACTTCGTTTGATTATATGTCGAGAACATTACCAACATGACCTCCCACAACACCAAAGTTAACTTGATTGCCGCCATCTGCCGAATGTTCGCCGATCTTCTGCCGGCGCTGTGAAAAGGCATGCTCCCAGTAACGGACCCGCATCGAGGCGGTGATCGAGGCTGAAGATTGAATAGATGTCAGCTCTGCTACATAATCAAGTTACCGGTATTGATTTTCTTTTCAATAAAAGTTTGAAAATAAACCTGTAGTGTTGTTTTATTTATGGGGACAATTTTATCGTTCCACTCTGTATAATTATGATACATTTGATTCTGATAAAATTGTTTTAGGTGTGTAGTAAGTGTCATTTTATTCTGTACCGTTTTAATTAATATTAATTTAAAATTTCCTAATTTGTTGATCAATTACAAGGTTGGGAAATTCATTATTTTCCGGAGCTTGTTTGATATTATTGAATTCACGTCTTAAAATAGTTGGGGGATATAAAATTAACTTATCACAAGTAGTTGATTATCACTGTTTTGTGCCAAAAGAAATACTTGAGGGTAGAGGGATTTTTATTGTTCGGTTTTTATCGGTTGACGTTGATAATTCATTGTTGTTAAAATATATTAAAACATCAAGAAAGGGAATTATATTGTTTGCATTTAATTCGTGAGTGAAATTAAGTACTGTATTATTCTGAAAGACTAATTGCAAGGGATTACTTTCATTTTTATTTTTGATAAGAATTTGGATGTCGTCAACATATAGTAATTAAGTTGGTGGTTTACTGAAATATACATATTTCAAAGTATATATATATATATATATATATATATATATATATATATATATATATATATATATATATATAGTAATTTATAAAATATATATGGCGATTAAGCTACACTGAATATTCCGGGTTTCATTCACTCTAGGATTCTTCAGGCTGAAGAATCCTAGAGTAGATGAAACGCGGAATATTCAGTGTAGCTTAATCGCCATATATATTTTATAAATTACTAACTAGCTCTACCTACGTATTGAGCACTTTTGAAGTAAATAGTTAAAGTTTACGCATAAATTTATACTTTTGTATATTAATTTTATGTGAGTAAATGAAATAGTTACATATATATATATATATATATATATATATATATATATATATATATATATATATATATATAACAGTTTAATGATTAAAGTTAAATTCTGTGGATTAAAATATATACACCATATATTTAAGTTAAAAGTTTATTGTTTGAAACAATAAATTTTTAACTTAAATATATTTGTATATATTTTAATCTACAAAATTTAACTTTAATCATTAAACTTATATATATTGCTCTATTTTTGAAATATTGAGCATTACCTTTTTGGCTATGATCGTCCTGAAATTATTACTTCAGTGTAATACCTGACAGGACAATTTACTTTATCTCTAATCAGTAACTTATCTCATTTATAATGTTAAAAATCCACATATGCTTCTAGGATAGTGATTTAAAGGTTATGAGGGTTTTTTGAAGCATGAAAAACGATGTTATTTTTTGTATTTAATATTTGTATTGTTATTTTTTATATTTCAAGCGGACCTCCGCCCTTGGTCACAAAAAAGTATCATTTATATATATATATATATATATATATATATATATATATATATATATATATATATATATATATTCCGTTTCTTGTGTTCTCAATCCCCTTGAATTCTTTCAAACTGTTTCAAACTGTTAAATGACTTTTTTATGCAAATGTGATAAACTTCATATTATTTTTTTTCTGTGATACATTAACCTGCAAATTTTTAATTTGAATAAATTTCCAATATAAAGATTTTTATATTATATATATACTAGCATTTCGGCCCGGCGTTTCCCGGGTGTTTGGAGGTGTATGCTGAGCAACAAATAAAAAAATAAATAAACGGTCAATTTTTTAAAACTTTGACCCCTATTATGACCCCTTAACATTTATTGTTTTGTGCTCAAATCAAGTTATTAAGTTAGATCCATGTCCAAGGAACCAATATCTAAAATGTCAAGTGTTTAGATCCAAAATTGTGGGAGGAGTTTGGTAGAGTTCTCAAATGTCAAATCGTTGAACTTTCACCCCTTAACAGCCAAATTTCTGGCCGAAAACCGATCACATCGATTTTCCCAAATCTCAGTACCCTGTATATAAAATTTCAAGTCTGTAGACTAAAAACTGACAAAGCTATTGCATAGTAAAATGTACACAGACACACAGACAGACAGACAGACAGACAGAAAACCCAGACACGTTCACGTTTAGAGATATACTAGCATTTCGGCCCGGCGTTGTCCGGGGGTTTAGACGTATATGTTGAGCAAAAAAAAAGCGATCAATTTTTTTAACGTTGACCCCTATTATGACCCCTTAACATTTATCGTTTGGGCTCACCTCCAGTTATTAAGTTAGATCCATGTCCAAGGAACCTATATCTAAAATTCCAACTGTTTAGACCCAAAAGCTTCGGAGGAGTTTGGTAGAGTTCTCAAAGGTTAAATCGTTGAACTTTGGCCCCTTAACAGTCAAATTCCTGGGCGAAAACCGATTACAAAGATTTTCCCAAATCTCAGTACCCTGTATATCAAATCTCGTGTCTGTAGACTGAATATTGACAGAGTTATTGCGTAGGAAAATGTACACAGACACACAGACAGACAGACACATTAAGTTTTTTTAGATATCTAGATAGATAGATAGATAGATAGATAGATAGATAGATAGATAGATAAAACAAAAATACATACGCATACATATATATATATATGTGGACACAATTTTGTGTTACCTGTAAACTTTTTATGCGAGGATACATCATGTAGAATATCGACATATATATAATTACACGTAAAAGCTAACTAAAGATGATCATCCCATGAGAAAACCGAAAAAACTAATTAAAATGAATGTTTAAAAGAATATGCAAATTAGCTAAATCTTTTGCTAGTGAATGCAATTCCACAAGTTATATATAAGAAAATTGTATTTTCTTTTTAAATAAATAGAAAAGAGGGTTTTTAATATGAATATCCATACACGCAAAAGAAAACCAAATTTATAGGAGTATATATATATATATATATATATATATATATATATATATATATATATATATATATATATATATATATATATATATATATATAGATAGATATCAAATAAATCAATGTTGGTTGAAAGAATAGTACATCGGAATTTGTTTTTCGACATTTCGTAACATATGAGATAAAAGTTTACTTGCGAAAAACTTGTTAATCTGCCCAGTCTAAGTGACATGATTCAACTAGAGACTTTCACTGTTATTATGCTTTTATTTTTAAGATATTTGCCTTTAGTAATCTAATTATTATTTTATTTTACCACATATTTTTCCAATACGGCATAATCACGTTGACACATTGGTTCCCGTTGGATCACCGTTAAGCAATGTTGAACCTTGTCAGTACTAAATGGGTGACCATTTGGGACTTCCAGGAGCTGTATACGCTCTTCACTTATCTCAGCCTTGTTTCAAGTCGTCCTTCTTCTCCGTTGCCACTGGACTCAAACGGTGTAGATCTGCTTTACCAGATACATCGAGTCATTTGATTATGATTGGCAAGTCTGACTAAACCAGTACTTAACTAAGCCAGCCAAAAACAACCATCGGTTAACGAATGTCGCTCCCGTATCTATAAAAGTGAAATTGTCTGTGTATGTGTCTGTGTGTATACATTTCCCTACCAAACTACTCTGTCAATTTTCGTTCTACAGACTTGAGATTTGACATACGAGATATTGAGATTTAGGAAAATCTTTTTAATCAGTTTTCGGACAGAAATTTGGCTGTCAAACGATTAAAGTTCAACGATTTGACCTTAAAAACTCTACCAAACTCCTCCGCCAATTTTGGGTCTAAACACTTGACATTTTAGATGTAGGTTACCTGGGCATGAGTCAAACTTTTTAATATATATATATAGAGAGAGAGATATGCACATAAAGTTATGAACAGTAAATAGGGCCCGAGCAAAGCCGGGTTGAACTGCTAGTAAAATATATTTTGGATCTTTTGTAGACAGGCTCTGAAAAAAAACTTTGCCGTCCACAGCCAAAGACAAAATACGTAAATGTAAAAGAAAGGTTTCATTACTTAACACATTCGCGTCAATAAATATTTGCATAAAAGATCGTTCCTCGATTATGTCGGCCTCAATATAAACACTCACAGATAGCTGTCAACCATTCCGCAATGCGTTCTACTGTAGCGTTTATTCTGCATCTTATGCGGACTAACCCTAGCCGAACTCTAACTCTAACCTTACTAGAACCTAACCCTAACTTGACCGATGCCTAAACAAAACTCAAAAAGATAGGGCAATGACGCGTACGTTCAATATAAATAGTTGGCGGCGTTATTTTGTGAAGCACTTCGACCAGAAAAAAAAAATTATGCTGAAATCGTCGCCATTTCTTTATTCACTAACATGGAATCCCTAATGCGAAGAAACATCGGTAGCATCGAAAAAGTAGAATGTGGACCTTGGGTTTATTTTCGACAATCGTTTCCTTAATTTTGTCCTTTAGTCCTCACATTCCACCGACGACTTTTCTGATAAAGAGTAAAGAAATGTTATTTTCTGGGCCAGAATATATTCACCGAACGTTTATCATTGGCTACGTTTTAACTTTGAAGAATGTTTTTTAGTTCTTCGTTCAAGAGGATTCATGGCTTTTCTGAAAGAATTTCCATTAAAACCAAACCCTTAAATTGCTTACAACGTCTATAGCTGCCATTAAAAAGCTATATTAGAAAAAGGCATAAGTAATCTAACGTGCACTGATGATTTTATTGCACGTCCCATCCTTAATCAAATGAATGAGCACAAGCGCAGTGTAGGCGGGTTACATAACCGGCACATGGCATTTTAAAAACCAAAAATGGAGAGGCTGGGAGAAAAACGCAAAGACATCATCGGCAGGATAAGACCGTTTGCCTCGATTAAATCTGTAAAGATTAAACGAAATTAAAATAGTGTATTTAAAAAGAAGTGTTGTGCGTGGAGGCACCCAGGAAGATGTTGCTGATATCAAGTGGGATAAATAAACAATGTCATCGTGGCTGGGTAATCAGAGTAAATTATGCAGAAGAAAAACCCAGCAACAGATGTTTTAACTGGGACATCTTGATGAAGATTCAAAGGGGAAAAAATTGGTACTCTTACATAATTTGGCCCGGATTCTCGGGAATTCCAGTCAAGCATGGATCGGGCGAGACCGGTAATCATCGGCTTTAGTCGAGCGTTATAACAGACGCAGACTAATTTAAAAACAAACATACCGGAAAAAAATACAAATGCAAATAATCAAAAATAACAAAAACCTACCTTTTAAAGGACTGAAAATTTTTTTATTTATTTTATTTTTTTTTTTTATTTATTTTATTTATTTATTTGCAAAATATTTATCAACAAAAATGTTTTTTCTTTTTTCTTCAAGAAAAAGATGAGTTTTCTTTTTTATCATAGATTGTTAGGTGTAAGTACAAGTATTTTTTGTTTTCAAGACTTTTTGTTCAGTCAAGCTTTTCGGGGGCGGGGGACAGGTTTCCACAGAAATTATATTATATTATATATATATATATATATATATATATATATATATATATATATATATATATATATATATATATATTAAGAAAATACGTAAAAAATAGGTTTACGAAAAGCGTAAATTGTTAGATGAAAGTACAAGAAAAGATTTAATTTGTTTTTTCTAGAAAATTTAATATTTTTATTTATTTATTTATTTATTTTTACGGCTGTTCATTGCCGGTGAAAGAACTTTCTCGAGATGAAGATATTTCCTTAGGAATCTCTTACTTCGGTCGATTGTTGAACGGCCGTCGACAGCAAAGAGAGGGGGGGGATGGGGTAGAGGAAATGGAAGAAAGCTCCCCAAGATTCGGGCGGCTTTCGTTTTTTTTTTTTTTTTTTTTTTTTTTTTCTCCGCATGAATTCAAGTAAATATGTACCCAGAAGCTCCCGGTTGATCCCGCATTCTTGCTTGTTTCGCTGTTTCGCTTACTTCCACATCCTCTCAACGTGGTTGGTTGTTGCCTTCGTCGCGGGGTCTACAAATTGAACAGTTGAATAACGCTCGGCTGAAACCGATGATTACCGGTCTCGCCCGATCTATGCTTGACGTGAATTTCCGAGAATCCGGGTCAAATTATGCAAGATTGTCAAAATATTAATAACGGAAAGGAAATGTTTTCAGTCAGGATCCAGATCTCCGTTGTATTATGACGAAGAATCACAACGACAAGAACAAGACAAAGATTACGACAAGGTTTTGCAGTGGCTAAGATTGTAAAGTTTAGCTTTAAATATTAAATGACTACCGTTACAATTTCAGTACTCTTATTGTTTATTACTTCCAACTTAAAGGCATCTGATTTGACAAATAAATAATGCCGCGACAACGTAATCGATAATTTCGAGTAAAAATCCCTACTGACCCATTATCTCTAATTGCATACTATTGTCTAATAAAAAAAAAAATTAAAACCCCAGTGTAGCAGCAAGTCCTGGGAACATCAATCTGAAAGAACAGTTGGAAATGACTTATATACCTTACATTACGACCATGTAATCCCTATAGCCACCTACCTTGAAAATGCTGCGGTCAAAACTGACATAGTTATATGGAATAAGTCAGAGAGAGTGGAAATCTTGGTTGAAGTGAGTGTTCCTAATGATGGAGGTCTGAATAGAGCTGAAAGGGTGAAACGGACCAAATATCAAGGTCTCATGTATGATATGAAAAGAACCTGGAATCCTAGGGAGATATCAATCATACCAGTGCCATGGGGCTTATGAAGAAGAATCTGAAGTATTACCTAGCTAATATTCCTGGTGAACCAAGTGCAAAAGAGATCCAGACAATTGCACTTAAGGCAACAACGAAAATACTAAAACGAGCTCTCGGCTGGTTTGAATAAAAAGCAGGGCAATGTTGGCAGCTGGTTTGGCTGCCCATACCCAGCATTACAATCTTCAAAGGAAGAAAAAGAAAAAAGATTTTAAGTGAAAATATTTCATGTTAAAATAGTTATAAATTTAATTTCATTCAACCTTAGATAAAAATGGCAACTTCTTTTTACTGACACTTTTGATAATTACAAAACAATATTTTATGTGTTATTATTACACATATAAACCCAATTAAATTCAGTCAGTCGACTTGGATGTCAGATTAAGAAAAGTGCGGTGAAAGGGTCTTCCTTGTACACTGTGCCATGACATGACATAAATTATTAAGGACACTAATAATTTTTTCAGATATAAACCACCGACCTTCTTTACATATATATTTCGAACTCGAGAATCTGCACGGAATTTCGAATGGGCCCTTTATTTAATTAACGCAGGTAGTATGTAGATTCACGTGTGACAGAAAGCTTCCCGAGTTCAACGGTACACGTGAAGAAGGTTGGAGGTTACATCGGCAAAAACGTTGTGCAAATAAGAATGATGGGTAAGCCGCCGGACCAATCACCGATCAGAACGTAATTTGAGGGGCTGTCCCGTTTCCTTACACGGCCCGAGAATCTGTTCACACGATTAGAGAGGCCAACACTTTGACCCCCGGTCTGGCCTTTTACTCAGAAGCCAAACGTCCTTGAGTTGGGTTTTGCCAGACCGAGAACGAAATATAATTTCGTTCTAGCTTTCAAAATGATATCACTTGTCATTTTTCCCAAACAATATAAAATATACACTCGTGAGCCAAAAAAATAGGCCAAACAAATTTTATACATTTTATTGCACTAAAAGCTATATTGAACAAAAAACAATTGAACAAGGAAACTTAAACGAGACTAATAACACAGAACAAGACATTTACTTTAATAAATGCGTCGGATAGAATCGCATTCCCCTTTGATTTCTTTAAAAGATCAATCCTTTTAGACATGCTCTCAACCAAAGTGGAACATTGTGAAGAGGAGATGCTATTCCATTCGCTTTGCACAACTTCTCACAGTTTGTCATTGTTCGAGATATTATGGACTAAATATTCTCGATTGGGTTTAAATCGGGGCTTTGACCTGACCAAAATATCACATCAATTGAATTATCAGAAAAAAAAACATTTTTTTACTTTAGCAGTGTGTGTAGTGGCAATATCATGTTGAAAAATAACGTTCTGCGATATTCCCAGCTTCTGGATACTTGGTAACAGTCCTGTTTCTAATATTCGAATGTATTCCTTTGCATTGATTGACTTCTCACATCTAATAAGTTTCTCAACCCCTGCTGCAGTAAAAGTTCCCCATACCATTATCCATCCATTTCCGTGTTTAACTGTCATTTTTATGCCACTTGTCTAAAATCTTTCTCCAGTTCTTCCATTGCACCGTTCGGGAGCATCAGGAGCATCACTAAAAAGACAAAATCTTGATTCATCTAACCAGAAAACATTCCTGAACTAGTATGTATCGTTCTTGCCATAACACGAGAAAAATCTCTTTCTATCATTGATGTTCTTCTTAGATAAAAATGGTTTATTTGCACACCTTTTAGAGGAAGATCATATTTCTTTCATTTGTCTAGATATTGTATATCTAGAAAGAGAATTTCCAGTCCTTGTTTTGTATTTTTTGCTATAGTCAACATAAGTTTTCTTTCGATCCTTCAAAACAGTTAATTTAAGCATGTAGTCCTCTATATAAGTGGATACTCTAGGGCGACCAGATCAAGATTTCCCTTTACCAAGCGTTCGACTTAGAACCTTTGACCCATTCGCTTCACTGCAGAAAGAGATATTTCCACATTTTCTTTTCTTAAAATATTAAAAATCTGCTTGTAAGTCATTTTGACGGCCTTAATCCTGTAATTTGGTTTTTTATATCCTCGCCAAGATGCGATCTTACTATTTTTAGGATTAATTTTTTCACTTATTATTATATGCTATGATAATAATGATCTGTAAAATAGAAATTTTCAGTTCAAATTTACAAAAATTCGTGGAAAAATATTGAAAAATCGATTTCTTCCTTCTTTCTCTCTTGGCCCATTTTTTTTCCTCGTGAGTATGCCTGTTTTACAAAAACACAATAAATTCATAACTTAACTCTTCCTTTCAACTAAGTTACCCACCACTGCCAGGGCACCCAATAATGCTTAACAGTAATACCAGCATAGTTGCCCGGTCTTACTCAGTGTTTTGGGGGTCTCAATCTCCCTCAATAGGGAGCTTCACCGCTCCCAGAGACGGTTATGCCACAGTATGTAGATTCACGTGTGACAGAAAGCTTCTCGAGTTTGACGATACACTTGAAGAAGGTCGGAGGTTACATCGGCAAAAAACGTTGTGCAAATGAGAATGATGAGAAAAATAGTCCGAATATTCCAAATAATACAAATTTAAAATCCTTATACCAAAAGTACAGTTTTTCATGAGAAACTTGCTTTACCTAGATAGTGTTGTCCTGGATTTGTCAGTGCCATTTTAATATAATTTATTTTGATTTCACATTTTTAAGTTATACGGATACAGATAGTAAAAACATTAAAAGTTGCTCATACACAGAAATACATAAAGAGTGTTATTAATATAAAAAAAAAAAGCAAAACTACTCAATGACTCCAATGGAAAGAAAAACATGATTTAAGCTGCGCGTATATTTCTCCAAAATATTTTGGAGCTATTATTTAAATTTTTCGTCATTGTAAAAGTCTTCCTAGCCGGAATGTAAGTTAATCGAACTATCAGATGGACAAGAAACTTCTTGCGGTTTTTAACTGTTAAATTCAGGTGAACATATCTCGGTTCAAAAAATTGATCAAAATAGCCACCATCAGAATCAACAACGCAAAATTGCCAACGCAAAACATGTGTATTTATGCCAGTAACACGAAATTCTTGCGTTCTGATGGAAGTCGCTGAAGGCGTTTTTGATATCGCTTAGGTTTTTAAGCCATTTCTCAAGCAGAAAGTTGTCCAAATACTTGAAAAAAAGGTAGTCGGTAGGTGAGATGTCTGGAGAGTATGGAAGATGAGGCAATTCGTTCAACTTTTGCAAGGTCGGTTTAGCAATGTCGTGGAGGAGAATTGGGTCTTTTCTGTTGACTAATTCTGAGTGTTATTGTCGAAGTTTCTGATGCATTTCATCAATTTGTTGACAGTATTTCTTGGCCGTAATGGTTTCGCCTGCATTCAAAAAAACGGTAATGAATGAGACCGGTAGCAGACCACTAAACAGTCACAAAGACCTTCTTTTGGCGCAACTCTGACTTCGGAAAGTGTCGTGGAGCTTTGTCAGCGTCTAACCACTGAGCTGAGCGTCGCTGGTTGTCGTAAAGAACTCCTTTTTCATCGCAAGTCACAACCCGGTCGAGAAACGGATCGTTCTTGTTACGTGAAAGAAGGGAAGAGGATAATTCGTAACGGTTTTCTTTTGGTTGTCGTTCAATTGGTAAAGCACACATTTATTAAGTTTTTTTGTCTTTCCAATCTCTCTCAAGTGGTTGGAAATCATCGTCTACGTTACGTCTAATTCAGAAGCAAGTTTTCGAGCAGTTGTGCATGGGTTGGCTCTGACTAAGACTCTTAATTGATCGTTGTCAACAACTCTCGTTGCTGTCACGAAATTTCTTAAGTCGCAATTTTTCTGTGCGTTCAGTAGTGATTGTTGAGCCAAACGCTTCGTTGAAATCGCAGCTTTTCGGCTAATCTTGAACTGAAATAAGAAAATTGTGTGTATTTGCTTTCTTTCTATATTGTATTCAACTTTCTGAAAAGAAATAATTGTTTTAAAAGGAATTGTAATTTAAACGATTAGAAAACGCTCTTTAAAATGATATATGAAATAAAGGTATTATTATAATGAAACCTTATTTGAAAATACATCATTTGAAATCAAAATGTAAAATTCCGTAAGAAGTTTCTTCTCAGCCTAATAAATCGAAATACATTTGTGTATACTAATAAACATGCTGGGGCGCGATAAAAGACAATGTGGCTAGGTAGAACCATATATCGATGTCTCAGATTATCTAAATTCAAAAATCTAACGAGACACATTTATATATTAGCTTGTTTACTAACTAAAACCATTTTACCCATCGCGTTTTTATACACACATATATATATATATGTATACATTTATTTATAAAATTTAGAATTAATAAATATTAAGTGGTGTATACTATGTACAATTGAAATTTAAACATTGAAAAAATTATATTAAGAGCATTACTTTTGACCATTTTCTACTGAGATTAATCATTTCTAGTCAATTACTAAAAGAATGTAAATAAAAAATCTTTTGAAATCATGAAGGTTTTGAGTCCTCTAATTTTATTATAGCGCAACGGATGATGGCACTGAGTGGGTCAGATTTAAATAATAATCTTTTGGTTTTATCTTCACTAGAGTCGGTACTAAGAATAAAATAATGATCACTTACAACACAATCATGGTTGACAGAGAAAGAAAAATTTACTTACATTCTGTACAGATTTTCGAGTTTGATAAAACATTTCGAGTTTAAAACGAAACACTTGAAGACGGTCGTAAATTACATCGACCGAAATATTGAAAAAATAATATCCAAGACGAAAATAGTAATCCAAATAATCCAAATGATACAAATAATCCAAATGATACAAATGATACAAATGATACAAATAATACAAATGATACAAATGATACAAATGATCCAAATGATACAAATAATACAAATGATACAAATGATCCAAATGATACAAGAAACATTCAATGGATTTAAAATGCTCATTTGCTATTTTGTTCTTTTGTAGTAGATTTTGAACCGGACGTATCTAAGCGTTCGCTCGACTTTGCCCAGAATATGACTCCAACTTTCGGATTATGCCGAGCGTCGCCGATGATCAAATCTCAACAACAGTACGAAACAGAAAATTAGTAAAATAAATAAAAATCGAAGAAGAAAAAAAAAAAAGAAAAAAACAAACAACGACCTGTCGTGATTTTGTTTTATTATTCATTTAATGTTTCATGGAAGAAATATTTTTATGTGGGGGGGGGGAGGAAATTTATTTTAAGTTTGTTTTGTTTTGGTACTTTTTAATTTCATTTATGATAGATAATGTTTAGCAAACAAAAGGTTTTTTTTTTTTTCGAAAACAAATTGGCTATTTTTTAGTTTAAAAAAAAAAGGTTCAAGCCGGATTTTTTTTTTCAATTTTTTGGTTCCAAATTGTTTTTGTTTTGATTTTTTGTTTTGTTTTGTTTGGGGTTTTTTTCAAAAGAAAATTACAAGAAATAGTTTTTAAAAAGGTTCAATTGTTAAAACATTTTTCTTTTTCTTTTTTTTTCAAAGAAAGTTGTACGAAAATGTTTATTCACCTCCAGCCACATGCGTAGCTTATGGTGCCAACTTTTGCAATGATTGGGATCCGATTAATTTCTTATTTTTACGAAAACAAACGTTTGCAGTTGTTTGTCTAACATTACCATAAATTCATAATACTGTTAGTGTCCATGTTTTCATTTTTTGTTTGTTTGTTTGTTTGTTTGTTTTCTTTTCTTTTCTTGTTTTTTTTTTGTTTTGTTTTTTGTTTTTCTTTTTTTTGAGGGGGTGGTCCAATATTTATTTACAAGTCGTCTGCTGGTTGCCATGCATTGTGATTGGCTGATCTTACGGCAAACACGAATGATTGACGTCATCTTCCGGGCAAAACTCAACGGACGCTTAGATACGTCTGGTTCTGTTAAACATTTATATATATTTGCATTTGTCGTAGACTTCTGAAAATTCAGTATATTATTGCTATACATCTTATGAGATGACCGTTAACTGACCAATTTTAATGATTTCAGGTTCAAATGAACAGCTCCAGCAGGAATTGGAATACTAACTACTAAAGCCTGATTGTCACAGCTGGCGAATGTCAAATATGCAATCGGAACGTAAGGACACTTTAGAAGAAAGATATGCAATGCAATAAAATTTTGTTTTCAACTAAGAAAAATGCCAAAAGAACAGTATTGAATGCTTCAGACTGCTTTTGGACCATCTTGCATGAATCGAACATCAGTTTTTGAGTGGCATAAGAAGTTCAAGAAAGGCAGGGAGTCTGTAAGGAATATTGAGGGGTGTGGGAGGAGTAAGGAAGTCAGAACACCAGAGTTGATTGGTCAAATAAAAAATTTCATGGATAAGAACCGCCGTGTGTCAATACAGACAATAATTGCACAGTTTGATGTCAGTGTGGGAACTCTACTCACAATTATTCCTGAGGAACTGAAAATGCGGAAGATTTGCACAGACTATTTGACCAAGATTTGCATCAAGACAGTTCCTCACCATTCCTATGGTTCAGACCTTGACTTCCTTTGACTTTCGGTTATTCCCTTAATTTAAGGAAAACCTAAAAGGCTGCCGTCATGAGAGGATTGAGGAGATGAATAAGGCGGTTGCGAGAGTCATTGACGCACTCACACAAGAAGATTTGCATGGGGCCTAGCAGAAGTGCAACGATACAAGTGCATTGCAGTCTGAGGATATTACTTCGAAGGGGACTAAAGTTTCATGTGTTTTCTATCAATGAAAGTGTCCATACGAAAAAAGTCTGGAAACTTATTAAAGGCACCTCATATATATACGTAATTAGTTATGAAAACATTGTCAACTATAACAGAATTCCTCTGATTATGCCTTTTTTACTTATGTAATGTTACAATGAATCTCGCCCATATATATATATATATATATATATATATATATATATATATATATATATATATATATATATAGTAATGTGATTGATAATTTAACATTCAAATTAGAATTAAAAATTAAAAATCTGTCTCATAATAACAAAGTCAATAATTTGTACGATTCTAACCCCCTTTATATATATATATGTGTGTGTGTGTGTGTGTGTGTGTGTGTGTGTGTGTGTGTGTGTGTGTGTGTGTGTGTGTTCCGAATGTTTTCAATTCTTTGACGAATCATCTTTGGGGGAAAAATCAAATGGATATCAAAACTTGGGTAAAGAAGAAAATTTCAAAAAGCAGCCAAGAAATAAATTTTGAATGGTACACAATGAGGATCAAACATTTTTTCAATATTTTGGGTGCTTTCTTCTTGTTATACTCCTGCCATTCGTATGCATGTCAAAATATGAAACCTACTAAACATACAATTTAGTGCATGCTTATGTGGGTTGTTTGTAGTAGCTATTTGTTTCCCAATATCAATCTTTCTAATGCTTTTTTATTTCTATTTCAAAAGGATAGGACCGAACTATCGCGAGTTGTAAAAATCGCGATTCATTTTACTGATAACCTCATCAAGCTTTATATTAATTTTCTTCTTGTGAGTTTGGGGGTAGCAGATAACAGCTAGATTAGAATATTACGCCAAGCATGTAAGATGCATTAAGACGTTAATAATGGAATTCAAAGATAATTTTGACTGTTACATAAAAAAGTAAAAAAGAAAGAAAACGTGCCAAATTGGGAAATAAAAGAAGGGAAACAAAACTGTATAAATCGGTATAACAACAAAGAGAAAGGGAAAACATCTGATTATAGAAATAGACGTGCGTGGATATTTGTGTGACAACCCAATATTGTTTCCCTGGTCTTTTTCTTTTCCGAGATCTCTTCTTTTAATTATGTCGCCTCTTCATTGGCGGCTGTCGGGGTGGTGCGCACGGGTTCACACGTATAAAAATATAAATAAGACATCTGAACATCACTTTCTGTAAACCTTGTGTGTGTGTATGACGCTAGGGTCCACATCTACGATCTGTCAACGCCGAGTTTGTCAGTTGATGTTAGTTCATCTCGATCGCGCAAGGCTCTCCCGAGCTGATCCAAGCCACGATCTTGCTTCCACTGTATCAAACTCACAACTCGCGTCAACTGCGTTCAAGTGACCACTGTCCGCAACTGGATTGTCATAAAAGGGCATAAACACTAATTGACTGTCGCAAACGTCTCCAACTATCGTAAACTCATTTTCACGAAACCCACCGATACTTCTAAACGTCGTAAAGCTGTCGTAGCACTCATTGCCAATCCTAAAACTAATTGTAAATATATCCTGTTCATCGCTGTACCTTGATTACAACTGTACGTCAGTTCTCCTTTGTGAACAAATTTCTATCGATTGTTTTTTCACCAAAAACATTTTCCCTTACTTTGTTCACCCGATAAACCTATTTTCTTTTGTTATATTTCTTTTTCTTTTCTCCGTCTACTTCCTAACACTTGGTGGTAGGGGCTCAATAGTAGCACACGGATAAATATTCACAAATAAATAAGCAGTGTTCCTTATTATAAGGTGCGTAAAGATAAGAAATAATATAGATCTAAATGTCGACAATGCTTGTTTTATTTTTCAAGAACTGACCTGACGTTGTTCAGCATAGTAAGCGTGTTTTTTTTTAGCAAACGATCGGATTTTATACAAAAGGCATTACACAATTACAAGTAGAAATATACACGTGCGAGCTTAGTGTAATCGAATCAATTAGTCCATAAGGAATTAGACAGATGAATAAAATGAAGAGATAAATAGATAGAATTGCATTAATTTGCTATTAATACACTATTAACTCTATGGAGCAATATTTTATAAATTGGTGTCGTCAACCAGAAATTCCCTATTTGTCTAACGTATGTCTCTTGGGTACCGAGAGTGGCATCTAGGAGTCCCATGAGAAATTCGAACATCTTAATACTCAGAGGCAATCTTAATTTAGTACACTGATGATACATTGTCACGTTTTATGACAGAAAACAACTTCTAATAGATAAGCTTCTAGCCCATTCACCTAAATATACATATGTATATCTAGACATATATATATAAAGTAGTGGCGTTTGTGTGTGAGTGTGTGTGTGTGTGTGTCTTTGTGTACAACTCTCCTACAGCCCACCCCAGTAGACCGATCATGACCAAATCTGGCTTGATAATGGCCCCACCAAGGGATAGTGCACACCATTTTCCAAGGTAAATGTTAAGGTTAGAGTTTATGTATATGCACTCTTTTACAGTTAACACCACTGAACTGATCATGATCAAACTTGACATGATGATGGTCTCCGACATATGGATGGTGCACATTATTTTTCAAGGTCAAGGTCAAAGGTTAAGGTCGGGACTTTGCTGTACTCTCAGCGTAGAGCACGAAGTCTTGCATGAAGCGTATATATCTTTGCTAGTACATATATATATATATATATAGAGAGAGAGAGAGAGAGAGAAAGAGAGGGGGAGAGCGATAGAGAGAGAGAAAGAGAGAGAGAGAAAACAGAGAGACAGTGTATCAAAATGTGTTCAAAAGAAACCGGTAAGGTGCTCCATTGTAAGTTTTGGAGAGCTAATATGAATTATTGTTTTTAAAACTATAAATTACAGTTACTATATAGTCGACAAGCGTTTCCTCCTTTCCCAGAAAGAGTCTGTCTCTCACAATGTAACGCTGATTCGCCTAACAGAAAGGTCCATAAAAAAAACCCAATCATTTGTTTCGAATATGGAGTTAGATAGACTATCGCTCATAACCAACCTGTAATATTAATCATGACGGGTACACCTCACCTTAACACCCATCATAGTATGAACGTTTGATGTTAACTTATCTATGGGTGAAATAACAACTTGTTAAATATCATGGCCCTTGGCCGGTAGATAGAAATTAACTCAACTAATGTAAATTTCGAGAACATGTCATTTGGGTACATTCTCGGTACAGACTGGCAGCGATTGAAATACATCCAGGCACCCAACAATCAGGAAATAAAGGTCAGGTGTCAGCTCTAGGCAAAACAAGTTGTGCACAGTTACTGCTGACGTACGAGGTTGGATCATGTGCTCAACCAATTCGAATTTGAAACGATGTCAGGGAGGCTAAGAGACAAACACTCGTGTCAACTATGTAAGGACAAAAGCGAATTCTCTCAAGACTGCCATCCGTAGGCAGACTCTAAGTTAGAAGAAAAATTTACTGTAGTTTATAGGTTATAAGGAATAATTCGTCTCCATCTTTATCTTTTAATACTATTTACTCAATAACAGGTTGTAAACTGCCAGTCGCCTCTTTAGGTCTTCGTGCATAAGGATTATTCGTCTGAGAAACAGGAATCAAGACTGAACAATCAGCGATGCAAGACTGTCACATGGAAAAGGCGACGAGCAGGATTGAAGACCAAAAATATGTACTAAGGACTTTTGTTTGATTGAATTGTTTGAATAAAAGTAATGGCCATAGGTGCAGTGGGCACGCGTTATTGAACGCACACACGCAGCAACGCACGCGTGTATAAAAGTGTCCTCGTGTGCTTCCACATCTTCTCCGCGTTCAATCATGCAACGATTGTCGGTTATCGTCGAACAATTCTTCTTATTTGTTATTGAAATATTACAGGATTGCGTCCAATGAAATTGACTACAATGAATCGTTTCAAATGGGTATTGTGTTTCGGCATTAGATAATCTTGAAAAAGGTTGATATGCCGTAAAACAGGCCGACATGTAAAAAGGAACTTTGAAGAACAAGAAAAAAATGAATAGCTGCCAAATACCTTAATGGGGCGTTTACAATTTCACACGGGAAAATAATGGTAGAATATCTAATAAATAATTGAAAAGACGGAGGGAAGAAAAGTAATCATATTCACACTTTGCGAGAGTTTTATGTTTATTTTTTTTTATTTTATTGTTTCTCGATGTGTGTTTTTGTTCTTACTTCAGAGTTGCTCTGATACAAATAATACATGCAACGCACTTATTGTAGCGTCTTGTTTTGCTTTCTTATTTTATTCAGTCTTTCTAAATATTCACGAATCGTTTAAGAATCAACGGTTTTACCATATGAGCCACTACTTTGGTGTACTGATCGGCGAACAGCGCATGCTTGGATCCAGACACGATAAACAATCGTTCTCTCTCTCTCTCTCTCTCTCTCTCTCTCCCTCTCTCTCTCTCTCCCTCTCTCTCTCTCTCTCTATCTATCTATCTATCTCTATCTATCTCTCTATCTCTATCATCTATCTATCTATCTCTCCCTCTCCTTCTCTCTCTCTCTCTCTCTCTCTCTCTCTCTCTATCTCTCTACTTTTCTTTCTCTCTTTTCCTCTCTCGCTCTCTCTCTCTATCTCTCTCTCCCTCTCCTTCTCTCTCTCTCTATCTCTGCTTTTCTTTCTCTCTTTTCCTCTCTCGCTCTCTCTCTCTTGTTTCGTTTATCTGTCTTTCACGTGTTAATCTATCTGTATCTCTTTCTTTCTTAGCCGCTCTCCCAGTCTCTCTCACTGTGTTTACATGTATATATATATATATATATATATATATATATCTTTCTTTCTTAGCCTCTCTCAAAGTCTCTCTTACTGTGTTTACATAGTTATATATGTATATATATATATACACATGTATATATATGTATGTATATGTGTGTGTGTATTTACATATATATATATATATATATATATATATTATGCAAAGTTCCAAGTGAAAATACTCTTCTTATATATATATATATATATATATATATATATATATATATGTATATATATATATGCATACATAATTAATCTTTCGCTCTCTTTTACTCTTTTATTCTCTCTTTCTCTCTCAAGATATATATATATATATATATATATATATATATATATATATATATATATATATATATATATATATACACACATTTCGTTTTATTTTTCTCTATTTTCATCTCTGTCTGTTTCTCTTTCTTTTCTCTACTTTTCTCTCTTTCTCTCGCAATCGTCCGCTCCTGCATTTCCTCCCGCTCGTTGCTATCTGTTGCTCGTATCTCCATCTTGTCGAAACAGCCTCAATTTTCGGTGATGGCAATCTCCCCGCTGACAATGCGACCAGATATCTTTCTAAGCGCCCCTCGGGAGGAACATTTTAATTAACGCCATTCGACACGCTCCGATCTGATAAACACACCTTATCTCTGCGATTAATCAACAAGAACATTAGAACTATGAGACATGTGAGAAAAAGATTATTTCTTAACATCGTGTCGTATAATTAAATTCGTACTTTTTATCATCTGAAAAAAAAAAAATGCAGACAACAAGTAAATGGACGCCGTAGCATGAGAAAATAGAGACAAATAATAAATAGACGTGTGTGTGCGCGTGTGAATGTGTTCAAACTGTTGCATGTAGATAGATGTGTGAGTGCTTGTGTGTACGTGTGTAGAAAAGGGAGAGACGGAGAGAAAATGCGCAAAAGACAGAGAGAATTCACACGTTTATGTTCAAGAGTTTTTTGGGTATGTGTATATGTACTAAAACTGTTGTGATTCGTGTGAATGATTGTGTGGGAAAGAGAGAGAAAGGGATTGATAGGTAGATAGAGATAGAAATGGTAAATGATTGTGTGGGAAAGAGAGGGAAAGGGATTGATAGGTAGATAGAGATAGAAATGGTAAATGATTGTGTGGGAAAGAGAGGGAAAGGGATTGATAGGTAGATAGAGATAGAAATGGTAAATGATTGTGTGGGAAAGAGAGGGAAAGGGATTGATAGGTAGATAGATATAGAAATGGTAAATGATTGTGTGGGAAAGAGAGGGAAAGGGATTGATAAGTAGACAGAGATAGAAATGGTAAATGATTGTGTGGGAAAGAGAGGGAAAGGGATTGATAGGTAGATAGAGATAGAAATGGTAAATGATTGTGTGGGAAAGAGAGGGAAAGGGATTGATAGGTAGATAGAGATAGAACTGGTAAATGATTGTGTGGGAAAGAGAGGGAAAGGGATTGATAGGTAGAGATAGAAATGGTAAATGATTGTGTGGGAAAGAGAGGGAAAGTGATTGATAGGTAGACAGAGATAGAAATGGTAAATGACTGTGTGGGAAAGAGAGGGAAAGGGATTGATAGGTAGATAGAGATAGAAATGGTAAATGATTGTGTGGGAAAGAGAGGGAAAGGTATTGATAGGTAGACAGAGATAGAAATGGTAAATGATTGTGTGGGAAAGAGAGGGAAAGGGATTGATAGGTAGACAGAGATAGAAATTGTAAATGATTGTGTGGGAAAGAGAGGGAAAGGGATTGATAGGTAGATAGAGATAGAAATGGTGAATGATTGTGTGGGAAAGAGAGGGAAAGGGATTGATAGGTAGATAGAGATAGAACTGGTAAATGATTGTGTGGGAAAGAGAGGGAAAGGGATTGATAGGTAGATAGAGATAGAAATGGTGAATGATTGTGTGGGAAAGAGAGGGAAAGTGATTGATAGGTAGATAGAGATAGAAATGGTGAATGATTGTGTGGGAAAGAGAGGGAAAGGGATTGATAGGTAGATAGAGATAGAAATGGTAAATGATTGTGTGGGAAAGAGAGGGAAAGGGATTGATAGAGATAGAAAGGATGAAAGCGTGTGAAACGAGCGAAAGATGGAAAGAACTTGCGTTTTTATTTCCGAGCACTTTTTCTGTGAATATATTGTGTATATACGCTCGAACCATTGTGTGTCTTTTTACTTCAGTTGAAGTTCTCAAAAATCAGCCCCCCCATCCTTCCCTGGGACTTACACTTGGTCTCTCTTCCATTATTTCATTAAAATTCTCCTTTAACTCGCAAACATTGAGTTCTTATTTACAATGCCTCCCCAAGCTACAG
The DNA here is from genome assembly GCF_053919585.1 of Euprymna scolopes. Taxonomy (NCBI): domain Eukaryota; kingdom Metazoa; phylum Mollusca; class Cephalopoda; order Sepiida; family Sepiolidae; genus Euprymna; species Euprymna scolopes. The sequence continues at coordinate 132,090,402 of NC_136489.1, forward strand.
AGTTAGACACCAGGATCGTATTTTTTTTTAATGTGAAACACTGAGTTAGTAGAGAAGTTGACATTATTTCCCTTTCCCCAATTGACCATTTAACTATGTCTTTTTCGTGGTTGCTTGATCTTACTGGATTCCAGGAGAAGAATCCATCTGGTCTGGTGGAGTATCAAACTTCGCGCTGTTACTTCAAGTAAGGTCGTGGAAAAGGTGTATCATCTGAAGAAACCAATACGTTGAAATATTTTCGGTATACATTTTCAATGCCCAAAACACACACACATACACATATATGTATGTGCGTGTGTGTATGTGCGTGTGTGTGTGTGTGTGTGTGTGTGTGTGTGTATAAATGAAAATGAATATAACATATATTAATAGCGGGGGAGGGGGGCTGGCTTTGCCCGGTCGTAAAATACGCTTAAATATGATATTTTAATTTGTCCAGATTTCGTATACAGTACTATAGAATCGTGATTTCAAAAGTAAAAAATATATTTGAGTTCCATCGGCTAGAATCGAAAATGAAAGCAAAACTGTAGCATTCAAAGCTGGTGACGTTACCACGGTTCCAACGTGACACGCACATAAACCGATTAAAAATAAACTAAGATTAATGTACAAAATGTATAACGATTTTTGTCAATTTTGACCTCTTTTCTTTCTAACCCCTTCAAAACTAGTTTAACCGGCTAAAGACACATAAAAGAACGGTCCATAAAAAATCCAATCATTTGTTTCGAATATGGAGTTAGATAGACTATCGCTCACAACCAACCTGTAATACTAATCATGACGGATACACCTAACCTTAACATCCATCATAGTATGAACGTTTGATGTTCCCTTATTTATGGGTAAAGCCAGTGTTAGTTAGCAATACAGAGTAATGTTATTTCGGCCGCAAATACTATGTTCCTATTTACAATGCCTCCCCACGGGACAGAGTTAGACACCAGGGTCGTTTTTTAATGTGGAGAAAAGGAACAAAAATAAAAAATTATCTCAGTCTTGGAGGATTTCTCCTCCACTGGCAGAGAACAAGAAATTGACGTGCAGCATCTGAAGGACAGATAGTAAACTTTGATCTTATGTTATTTTGTATATTTTGTCAGGATTTACTTGTATGGAAAAGTATCCTCATGCCAGGTTATTCTGACAAACCCCTGTGCAGAGAGATCTTACACTTGAGAACAGTGTCTAGTGGGCATTCAATTTCTCTCCAGTAGGCATTCAAGTTATAATTGTGTATGTATGTATGTGTGTAAATGTGCGCGGGAACAGAAAGAAAATAACGAAACAGATAAAGAGAAGAGGGGGAAATAGAGTGAGAGAGTGAGAAAGAGAGAGGGCGAGAGAGAGAGAGAGAGAGAGTGTGTGTGTGTGTGTGTGTGTGTGTGTGTGTGTGTGTGTGTGTGTGTGTGTGTGTGTGTGTGTGTGTGATTATTGTGTTAGATATGGCCAAACATTATTCTGTAGATGTGTGAATGAATGTGTGCGAAAGAGAGGACGAGAGAGAGAAGGAGAGAGAGAGAGAGTGTGTGTGTGTGTGTGTGTGTGTGTGTGTGTGTGTGTGTGTGTGTGTGTGTGTGATTATTGTGTTAGATATGGCCAAACATTATTCTGTAGATGTGTGAATGAATGTGTGCGAAAGAGAGGACGAGAGAGAGAGAGAAGGAGAGAGAGAAAGAGGGAGAGAGAGAAGGAAAGCGAGCGAAAAATGGAGACAGATTATGCGTTTATATTCAAGCGCTTCTTGCTTGAATACGTGCTCAGACGTGTGTACGTGTCTGTGGATGAGCAGCAAAGAAAGGAAAGAAGAAAAGGAGAACGAGAATAAGCAGGAGAGAGATAAAAAGAAAGAAAAAGAAGGTTGTGAGAAAAATGACAGCTGACGCGATTCTTATGTATACTAAAAATGCGCAAACTGTTCTGTGCAGACATTTGTGTGAGTGACAGTTTGCGTATGAAAGAGAACCCGATAGGGTTAAAGCGAGAGAGATGAAAATAAAAAGAGAAAGCAAATGAAAGATAGAGTTCTCGCTTTTATGTGTTTATGTGCTTAAACTATTGTGTGTACGTATCGATGCATATATAAATGTATGTGTCTGTATGAAAATATTTAACCGATGAGTTCTTAAACTCCTAGTCACACAACACTGAAATTACCGCAAAATAATAATCATACACCAAGGATGGTTTATAACGAGTCAAATCTTTGAATGCATGACTAACACCTGCAGAAATATGTCGTCAAGTTGAAATGCAAAATGTTCATTTCAACCTGCCGACATATTTCTATTACTTTTGCGCATACGCAAATTCATTCATACCTTGGAACGGTTTAATTTTTAAATCTTTTTGTCTATCTGTCGATAGCTCAAACGATAGGGCACGCAATTGGAGCGCTAAATGTTTTGGTTTCGATTCTAGCTGATGACACTCAAGTCATTTGTTTTTATGTTTATTAGGTACGCTATAATATTTAATAAAGAATTGGCTCTGTAATAATAGATACGAAATCTGTATGAATTAAAGATTTATTGAAGCGTATTTTACGAACGGGCAAGGCCGGCGTCCCCATTCCACGTTTTCAAAGTTTAGACATTACACTCAGTATAAATGTTTTTTCATCGCATAAAGTAGAAAGCCAGAAGGTAAATTTTTCAATTAATGTTCAAATATAATTATGATCATTGATGTAGTTCGAAACATCGATATATACGAACATCTAGAATAGAAAAAACTGAATGCATTTGCTATGTTGTTCATTGACAAACACTTTAAAGTTGAGTCCAGGTGCGAATATCCGTGTACATATCTGGCCAGAAAAAATTGTCAATAGTTATTTTTTTTCTGTTGACCGAATTGGAAAAATTATGCACGTGGGGGATTGGGTAATTATCCGGTATTGTTTGGCTGTTAAATAATAATAATAATAATCACCTACAAGGACGCCTGTCACCCGATGTCTCCTTGGGGACCAGTTGCTTTAAGACGAATGAATAATGCCTAGGTCCAGCATGTGTTGAATTTCTTGCTTAGCTGCCTTAAAGCGGTCGGGACTGAGTCTGCGTGAGCGCGTGCTTACGGATGGATCTTGAGTCTGTATATGATGCGTGGCGTCATGTTTACAGTATCGTCCATGTAGACATGTCGTGTAATGTTTGGAAAACGTCGAAGTATTTTAGTAGTTTAGTCTTCTGTGTTTTTTAATACGACTGGGCTTATTTTTGCTGATTTGCTAATTCTACCTTGCACTAATGATCCAGTATTGTTATCCAATATTCTCCTGCGTTTGACGTCGACGAGTATGCCAAAACGGCATAGGAAATCTGACCCAAGTATTGGAAAAGGGAACTTCGCTACCGTGAATTTCCATTGAAATGTGCGCTTTAGACCTAGGTCTAATGTCATCGATTTGTGACCGTAGATTGGAATGGGGAAGTGGTTCGCGGCTTGTAAAAGAAACGGTATCTGCCAGTGACGTAAAAAGTGCGACGCGTACGATGCCAGCCAGGGGTGTTAGTCTCATTTACCACCTGACAGTGTCGTTTCACGACGATTTAGATATTTGTATAAATGCACAGGGCTGTCGGCATCTCACATCTTTTTCTCCGTTACGCCGATGCTGATAGCATAATCGCATATCATCGCTGTTGTCTCCACAAGGATATCTGTTCCGACTCTTAGAGCGTCGGCGACGAAAGTCATTCTGTTGAGGACAGTATGGCTTGTGCTAAATTGTGGTTAGATTCCGCATCCGGTTTCTTAACTCCTGTATGCTAGCAAGAGAAAATATCACCGACCTGTTTCTTTTTGGCATAATCCAGGAGGATGTACTGTTCGTTGCGTAAAAGTTCCAATTTACAGAAATTGTCCTCCATCATTGCTTATGTGTGATTATCGCGATTAAGCCCATGCACAAAAAAGCACGTGTTTCTTCACGCCGACGTCAGCGAGAAGGAAAATCTGTTTTTCTTTTTTTCCTTTTATTTCCAGCCAACGATCAGCACGTGTATGACGTCATTCGCCCCTTATCTTAGAATGTGTTACCTGCCGTCTGATAGATCTCCTGTCGTCTACGTGATCTCTCATTCTGATTTAATGGTGACGCTTACATTGAGTTGAATCAGGGCATCGCTTTACCGCTGCTTCCATCTTTTTGGTTTTACTCAGGCCTCGTTCGTCACAAGATATATATATATATATATATATATATATATATATAACTACTTAATTTACTCACATAAAATTAATATACGAAAGTATAGATTTATTCGTAAACTTTAAGTATTTACTTCAAAAGTGCTCAATACGTAGGTTGAGCTAGTTAGTAAGTTATAAAATGTATATGGCGATTAAGCTACACTGAATATTCCGCGTTTCATCCACTCTAGGATTATGCGCATAAGCCTGAAGAATCCTAGTGGATGAAACGCGGAATATTCAGTGTAGCTTAATCACCACATACATTTTATAACTTACTATATAAATATATATATATATATATATATATATATATATATATATATATATATGCGTGTGTATGCACGTATAATTTGCACATACGCCTTCAGCTGTTGAACTTGAAGAAACACAAATGTTGAATTAAATGCGAATTGCTGCAGGTAGTTTCTTGCTTTGTGTTTGTGGGTTAATTCTATGTGTATACTTTTTCAAATGTGAATGTACTAACATTCTTGAAAGCTACATTACAATTCATACAAATATGGTATTAACAATAATGTTTTCATGTATTGAAATATATATATATATGTGTGTGCTTTACGATAAATATCAATGTAAACCGATATTTTTTTTATATATTTGACTTATCTCTTCCAGTAAAGCACAGGTATTATTGTAACAAAATTGTTTCTCAAAGCATACTGAACATTGTGCTATGCTTTGCTATTTCGAAATTCATGTCTAAACCATTGATTTTATGTTATTATTCATCAATAAATTTCCTTACTCACTAAGAGTTTTCAAGCAGTTATTGTCAGCGATTGCTCACCGGTAAGTAGTATTCCTTAGAGTCTTGTCAAGTGACAACAAATGTCTGTCATATTTTCAGGAATTTTCACCTCTTACGATAAGCGTTGCAAATAACTTGACGCTATCGCAACAGTCGGTTTCTCTGCATTTGTTGTTTTTCTCGGAATTCTGAGTGGTAATAAACTTCTTTAAATTCCAGTATTGTCCATAGACTTTCAGTGGAAATCCGTATGGTGATTTTCTAGACTGTACTTCCATGCTCTCTGGCCTTTCACGATCAATTTGTGCAAAAGCTAATGCATTTGAAGAGGGTAAATTTATAGGATTTCTTATTATTATTATTATTATTATTATTATTATTATTATTATTATTATTATTATTATTATTGAGAGTGAGCGAAATGAAAGATGGAAAACAGAGATAGATGGTGAAATATGCTAACGTAGTCCGTTTTTTTAGTTGGTGATCTTGCTTTTGTCTAACTAAAGTGATGAGATTCTGGTCAGTTCTAGGCGGTACAAATTCCCAGACATTATCTTCTTCCTCTGATACGTAATTGGTTTATTGCGAATTGTCTCAACCAGGGAATGCCAATGGGCTGCTCGGGCATAGTGCACACGCCTTTTGTGTGCTGCCTTCCAAAACTTACATTCCGGCAGTATGTCGCAATGTCGCATCTTCCTGGTATGAGAAGGGGTAACTACCAACATTGTTAGTCTGCCAGTCCGTGCTTCACGTTTTGCGTGTTCACAGTAAAACCAAATCGTTTATTAATTAGACATTTCCAATTCCTTTGGATGATTCATACCAGAGAAAATGTTAGACTAGAAGTAATACTCAAGAGAAAGCAGCCCAATTTACAAAATAAACACGGGCCCCTTACTTATTGGCTTTTGTTTAAAAACCGATTAACGCTTCCAAATTTCAAACATAGAAAAAGTGAAAATACGCAGTTATATAAAGGAAATTATTTTTCGTATATTTGTTTTGTTTCTTTTAGTTCTTCATGTATTTATTTTTGTCTTTGTAATTTTTTTTTTTTTTTTGCTTTTTTTTTGCATATCGTGTTATTTGTGTGAGCGAGAGTGAGAGTTGGTGACGAGAAACGTCCAGGAAAAACACATGAGTAGCAATAACGCAGCACAATTGTTTGCAAAGTCTGTAGATTGTTTGCGGTCAGAATTATTCTTACTATAAAAGAAAATGTACACGGAGATTAACAAATGTGTAGTGAAGAAAACCTAAATAAACAAAAAGTAAAATTCAAAATTCGAATCTGTGAACGCTGATTGGATAATTAGATCATGTGACGTGTCGTACCTTACGCCACTATACGAACTCAAAAGATTTACTTCCACATATGAACTTAAATAATCAAAAGTAAAACCTACGTACAAAGCGAACAACTAATTAGACAAGTAGGAAACCTTAATGACCTAGTTAATTGAAATTGCTAGTCACTCTCATACATACAATCACTAGTTCAAATCCACTTCGTGGACTCTCCGTGCTTAGCTAAGACTTCAGCACACTCGTTTCATTTTTCAATTAATACAAAACTTTTTCACTCGCGTTCAACTGGAAAAAACCCCACATGATCTTTCAATCTACGTTTAGGTTGAAATTAAACATGTACAAAACGAGGTATTTCATTTTAGAATCTACCGCTTCAGTCAAACATAAATACGTAATCATGTAATCCAAATTATTGCGCTATTTTACAAAATCACAAAAATTGAAAAACGTATTTCTTTTTTCGTCTCATTTCATCTACAGGATGTCGCAATAAAATATATGCACTCTTTAAATTATCTCAACTTGCTACGTGAATACGCTATGCCACGTTCCCAAGAGTTGCTTAGTAATGAAGAATGGCACTTTCAGCAGGATGGAGCACTTCCCCATTATCATCACGATGTAAGAGCATATCTTGATAGTCACCTGCGAAACAGATAGATAGAAAGAGGAGGAAGTATCGAGTATTGTCCACGCTCACCGGAATTGACATCACCCCTATGGATTTTTCTCTTTTTGGGGGTCGGAGGGATGGGTGGAGGCATGTTAAACACAGGGTTCTCACCACAAAATGAACTGTAATTAATGAGTTGAAAGCAACCATTGAAAGAAGATGTGTCAACACACCAACTGAACTGATTAGGGACGTTTTCGATTCAATCAGTGAGCGTTGTCAGCTGTTCATGGACAACAATGGTCAATAATTTGAACACTTTCGATAATTAGCTGGTTTCTATGTTTGTTCAAGGTATTTTAATGTATGAAACTTTTCTTTCTAAAAAAAATAATGTTGGTTTTATGGTCACTTAAAGAGTGTACACATTTTATTGGGGCACCTTGTATATCGTAACAATACAGACAGACACGAAAACTTACCAGCTTCGAAGCGCATAAGAGTTTTCGCGTGTTGGTCGAGAGTTTTCAAAGAGAGAAAAATGTGTTCATAATTGCAAATTTTAATGCATAAACACCTGTCATGTGTATGGATCAGATGCCTTTGTAAAACGATGCATTAAAAATAAACAAGGAGGCGAATTTTGTACAACTGAGAGAAAGTGTTACTAGTCGAAATTTGTCGATGTGGTTACCGGGATGGATGAACAGTTGTTTCTTTCTGGACTTTTGACCGTGACTGTAACATTATTACGACTGCAAAAGATATACATCTTTGTTATTTATGACGCATTCGTTGAATTATATTTAAAATATATGAACATTTGAACATATATTTTTTTTTAAATACACCCTTGAAGCTGAATAGACAAAAAATTGACCTCTGCGATCTCTATCAACTTACTCAACCAATTTTTGGTCTTCACATCTGAAATTTTACATAAAGTGTATTCATACATAGGGCAATCTTTTTGATCGGTTTTTGGTCGAAATTTTAGTTGCCAAGGGGTAAAAGTTCAAAAGATTTGTCTCTAGCAAACTATTCAGCTAATTTTGGGTTTACACATTTGAAATTTTACATAAAGGGTATTCAGACATCCGGCAAGCTTTTAATTAGTTTTGGAGCGAAAATTTGGCTCTCAAGATGTCAAATTTAAAAGCGTTTACCTTTGCAGACTCTACCAAACTCCTCCGCCAATTTTGGGTCAAAACACTTGAAATTTTAGATGTAGGTTACTTGGACATAATTCAAACTTATATATATATATATATATATATATATATATATATATATATATATATATATATATATATGTATATATATATATATATATATATATATATATATATATATATGCAGTCGTGGTCAAAATCATAAGACCACTTAAGAAAGTAAGCGTTTACGCATAATATCGAATTTTTAATCAAACAAATGGTTGAAACCATTGCCGAAAGGGAAAATATGATGGAAAAAAATGAAATCTGCTTCATTCGAAACCTTAACCCTGATCTAATAATTATTTTTTAAAAAACAAACGTTTTCACCTGGTCAAAATGATAAGACCACTGATAATTTATCTAACAAAAGGCAATTATAAATTACTAAAAAGGGTATCAGTATTTAGTATAGCCTTCATTATTACGAATTACTTCAAAAATTCTCTTCGGCATGCTTGCGACTAAGTTTTTTATCAATGCGGAGGAATTTTATCCCATGTATTAAGAACTGAATCAGAAAGTTCCTTTACCGAATCATACTGTGTTCCATCCTTGAACACTTCTTTTGCCATCCATCCCCAAAAATTTTCAATGGGATTGAGGTCCGGCGAACATGCTGGATGATCTAACAATTCTATATTATTTGAAGAAAAGTATTCTCGTGCTTGTCGAGAAGTGTGTATCGCAGCGTGGTCTTGCTGGAAAATCTAATTTCTTCCACACAGACGTGGACGTTCAGTCCTGATAGAAGCATTTTCAAACATTGAAATGTACTTCAATGATGTTTGCCGGCCTTTCACTACTTGCAACTTTAGGGTCCCAGCTGACGAGAAAGCACCCCAGATCCCGCTAGTGAAGCATTATTATTTTTTTAATAATAGATGACCCTCCTCCAATATGCCGAGTTGAAAAAGTTTCTTTGGGCAAATTTTTATCATGCCAATAGTGTTGGAATCCATCTGGACCATCTAGATTAAACTTTTTCTCATCGGAGAAAATTACATTTTCCCACTTCTCTTCATCCCAAGTCTGGTATTTGGCGGCATATTTAAGTCGGTTAGTTTTGTGCTGTTCAAGAAGACGTGGTTTATGCAGTCGCTTTAAATGATTGAAACCCTTCATTTTCAGATGCATTCTGATATATATATATATATATAGTAATTTATAAAATATATATGGCGATTAAGCTACACTGAATATTCGGCGTTTCATCCACTTTAGGATTCGTCAGGCTTATGGCGATTAAGCTACACTTAATATTCGGCGTTTCATCCACTTTAGGATTCGTCAGGCTTATGCGCATAAGCCTGACGAATCCTAAAGTGGATGAAACGCCGAATATTCAGTGTAGCTTAATCGCCATATATATTTTATAAATTACTAATTAGCTCTACCTACGTATTGAGCACTTTTGAAGTAAATACTTAAAGTTTACGCATAAATCTATACTTTCGTATATTAATTTTATGTGAGTAAATGAAGTAGTTATATATATATATATATATATATATATATATATATATATATATATATATATATATATCCACATAAAGTTATAAACAGTACATAGGACCCGAGCAAAGTCGGGCTGAACTGCTAGTTATCTATAAATTTTAACATTAAATAAAACAAACTGAAAATTTGAGATTTACAAAGTAATTACGAGTTACAAAGAAATTGTAAAAGTTGTGATTTGCAAGAAAAAAGAGAAACAAATATTACACCAAGACGCAGGGTAGATAGTACAGCGAGTGAGATATACATTATTTTCTCTTCAATATTTTATTTTTAAAAATAATAATGCTTCACTAGCGGAATCTGTGGAAATTCCACAGCGGACTCTTTCAAATGTAATATACTGATGTTGGCATTCTGTGGATGTTCAGTGACAATGAGAATTGTAGCTCTTTTGCTAAAATTGCAAAAGTATTTATCTAAGCTTGCAGGGACACCCAGCGTAGCCCAGTTATAAAGTACGCTTAAATATGACATTTTAATTCTTGCAGATTTCTTATGTACTATGGAGTTAATGTTCTATCGATTTTTTAAATATTATAAGGTTGCAATTTCAAAAATAAATAAATTTCAAAAATAAATAAATAAATATAATCGAAACCGAAAGCGAAACCTCTGAGATATATATATATATATATATATATATATATATATATATATACATATATATATATATATATATATATATATATATATATATATATATATTGAGTTCCTTCAGCTATAATCGAAACCGAAACCAAAACTTCGGAAGAATTCTTGGTAAAATTATTTATTAAAAAAATAGATGACTTAAGTGCTACCGGCTATATTTCAAATCGAAACCAAAACTTATAAAGAATTCGAGATAAAAGTATTTATTAAAAAATAAATGACTTGAGTGCCATCAGTTATAATCGAAACGAAAACTTATGGAGAATTCTTGGTAAAATTATGGTGCGAGTGCACTTATGGATCCGCGCTATTTTTTAAGTAGCATTTTCAAATTTAATTAAAGTTTTATGATATCCATTTTTATTAAATTGTAAAGTCAAAGTACAGTATGAGTACAAAACACGCTCCCCTTCCCATGTTAAGAATGGTTTTCCAAGTGATAACGTTATTATTTTAGCACGGATCAGTAAGTGCACTAGTACCAAAATTATTTATTATAAGAGATAAAAATCCATAACAATTAAACGACAGTTACTCGAATCTTAGCGTGACACACAAAATAAATAACACGCACTAACGAAGGCCCACAGCCCATTCGGGAACGCTGATCATGCAGTGATAATGGTTGAAATCGCCCTAAACTCTAGAGCCAAAACTGAAGAGCCAGTGCTCAAAACAACGAGATATTATAAAAAGGCTGACTGGGAAGCCATCAGGGAACTAATCAGAGATGCCCCATTGGGAAATATTTTTCTCACCCTGCTGAACAGTGTGCAAACGAGACTACTGACTGGTTCAAAACTGCAATCGAAGCGCATGTTCCCATGCGGAAATTTTATAGTAAGCCCCACTCTCCCCAATGGTTTACTTTGCCATTGCTCAAAAGCAGCATGCATACCGCAGATTTAACCGACATAAGTCCAGTTCAAACAGACTGAAGTATATAGAAGCTAGAAATAACGTTAAGAAAGAAATAGCGACAGCTAAGAGAGAATTTACGGAAGCCACTAAAAAACGCATCGAAGCACAAAAACTAGGAACTCGAGACTTCTGGAAAATCTACAACAGTGTAGTAAATAATGGGCAATCAACAATTCCCCCACTAACCAACAATCACGAGGTTGTCTCCTCAGCAACCGAGAAGGCTAACATGCTTGCCAGTCGGTTTGCCTCAAACTCCACGCTGGACCCTTCCAACCACCCCCTACCTGATTTTCCTATGCGGACAGACGCCACGCTAGACGATCTGAAAATCACCCCTGCTCAGGTGCATGCTATCATAAAAAACCTTGGCACATCAAAGGCATGTGGACCCGATCTCATCCCAGCTGTGGTATTAAAAAAATGCTCAGCCGAAGTAGCTCCAGTTCTCTCCAAACTCTACAACAAATGCCTTAATGAAGCTTGCTTTCCGGGCTGTTGGAAAACTGCTTCTGTTGTACCAGTATTCAAGAATTCTGGCGAAAGGACTGACCAATCAAATTATCGCCCCATTAGCCTCCTCCCACTTTTTGCCAAAATATTTGAGACCTTAATTAACCATGCTCTAGTCCATCACCTTACAGATGCTAAACTTCTGACTGACCAACAATATGGATTTAGACAAGCCCGTTCCACAGCAGACATCCTAACTGTAATCTCTGAACGTATATACCATTCCTAGACAAAGAGGGGAAGGGCAGAGCGGTATCTCTAGATATATCTAAGGCTTTTGACAGGGTATGGCATGAGGGTCTCCTCAGGAAAATTAGATCATACGGTATCACTGGTAGAATACTTAACATAATTAAATCCTTCTTAGATAAGAGAAAAATCCAGGTTGTCCTCGACGGTCGTACATCGAAACAATATGATATAAATGCGGGAGTGCCCCAGGGGTCTACCCTTGGACCTCTATTGTTCCTGATATTCATAAATGACCTCCCCGACAAAATTGCCTCTGAGATGGGTATATATGCTGATAACACTACGCTCTATGGCAGGCACGAGAGGAAGACGAATCAACACATTTCTAAAGAAATGGAAGAAACACTAGAGGAAGACCTCCAATCTGTAGTGGAATGGGAACAAAAATGGTTGGTCACGTTCAATGCCGTCAAGACTAAACTAGTTTCATTCAATAATTACAAGAAACCCTCTCTACCACCTATAGCAATGGCCAACGACTCTTTATCTGAGAGTACATCTTTCAAACTCCTTGGCCTAACGTTCACAGGAAAAATGAGTTGGAACAATTACATTGAAGGCATTGCCAGGGCCGCTGCAAGAAAGGTGGGCTCTCTCTACCGTGCTAGACAACTACTAACACCCGAAAGTATCCTGTACCTCTATAAAGCCACCATTCGCCCATTTATGGAGTATTGCTGTCACATCTGGGCTGATGCATCTGCTACTAGTCTCTCGTCCTTGACAACGTTCAAAAGAGAGTCGCAAACCTGATAGGCCCTGAACTGGCATCTAAGCTTCAGCCTCTGTCCCATCGACGAAATGTTGCATTCCTCTGCTTGTTCTACAAGTATTTTGGTGGTGAATGCTCTGACGAACTGCAATCACTTGTGCCCCACGACGTGAGCACCCTCGACAAACCCGACAGGCAGCTAAATCCCACCCCCACACTGTAGAGATCCCTAGATGTAAAAGATCTTTCTACTCCAATAGTTTCTTTCCCAGAACCGCTCGACTTTGGAATTCCATTCCAGGTCCCTGCTTCCCCAACAGTACTGACGTGCAGAAGTTCAAGTGTAACGTGAACCGACATCTTGCTGCCCAAATCCCTACATAGTACCCCAGTAGTTGTTGCCCCTGATAGTAGTCCCCTACACCAAAATGGCAATTTGCTTTGTTTGGGGTGAAAATGTAAATATATATATATATATATATATATATATATATATAGATAGATAGATAGATAGATAGATAGATAGATAGGTACTACTAATGTGACACGCAACTAACGTAAAATAAACCATTTGTTGTAGTAAATCAATAGATTGATAAATAGATAATCGAAGTTAATTTCTATATTAAATCTATATTCATGCGAAGAATATTGTCTGTGTAAGATTACGAACCGTAATAAAGACGTATCAAACTAGCTGTACTTAACCGGCGTTACCCAGGATGCATTGAAATCGTTTCATGTTAGAAAGTTTTATTTCTAAAATAGACAACCTGTTTATCTATATAATAAAGCTGAATGTCTGTGTGTATGTGTGTCTGTTAACAAATAGGCTCCTATACGGTTTACTGTAACACAAAACTGACCACATACAATGATAGAAGAGGTATCATAGAGCAAAAATGGGTGTGTTACATTTTGACCAGGAGTAGTAAATTAAAAATGTGGGGTCTGCGTACGCGCCCAGTCCCCAAAGAATGGAAATAAAAAACTTTTTATAAAAAAACCTTTACACGGGTTTTTAGTATAGATGCGCATAAGAATACTTGGACAGGTATGTCCCAGCCTGAACAGGGATTGTATATAAAAATTGTGGAGTCTGCGTTCATGCCTGGCATCCATAGAATTAAAATATGCCACAAATTTAACAAAGGCTTCCGATATCTATCTGCGTACGTATACTTTTATAATTATGTTTAAGTTTGAAGAAATATGATATAATAAAATTATGGGGTCTGTGTTTGTGTCTGATCTCCATAGAATGAAAATATGTCACAAAGTTTAACAATTTTTTTTAAATATAGATCCACATAAGATTATTGTGATAAGCGTGTTTAAGCTTGAATAGGTGTGGTAGAATAAAATTATGGAGTCTATCTGGATTTTATAGAATGGATTTAAATTTTTTTTTTCTTTTAATAAAATATAGTTAGGAAAAATAACTTGTTTGTGAGTAATGTCGAAACCAATTTAGGTTACCGAATAATCTATATAATAAAGCTGAATGTGTGTGGTGTGTGTGTGTGTGTGTGTGTGTGTGTGTGTGTGTGTGTGTGTGTGTGTGTGTGTGTGTGTGTGTGTGTGCACGAATAGGCTCCCATATGGTTGACTATTATACAAAGCTAATCACATACAATGATAGAATTGGTATCGATGATCAAAAATGAATATGTTACATTTTGAACAGTGGTAGTTTACTAAAGTTGTGGAGTCTGTGCATGCGCCTGGTCCCTAAAATATAGAAACGTAAAAAAAGCGTAGCCTATTTTTGAACCCAGTCAACGACGGGAACTTCTGCTAGTATTCAATAAAAATTGTTAGATATCACTCTTGTTGATTTGTATTTTTAGGTGAATACTTAAAAATGTCTCTATACTTTCAGTCGTCTTGAACGGAAATACGTTATTATATTGATAATAACATGGTACAGCAATAACAAATGAGGATTGGCTTTTCAGAAGCAGAGTTTGATTTGAAAACTTAAACGCTTTTTTGGTCTAATTTTGAAAATATGAGAAGATAACTTTAGATAGATAGATAGATAGATAGATAGATAGATAGATAGATAGATAATTGGTAAAATCTGAAAAATATTCAAAGTCATAATGTTGTTATTAGCATGGGGGCCAATAAATAAGAAATAGGTAAAGTTTAAATTAAGTTAGTGTACGGACACAGTTGATATATAGTGTTATATACAAATACGCACGAGGAGACGCTGTTCACTGCGTATTATGAACAAAAGGTATGAAATAAAGTGAAAAAGTTTTGATTAAAAGTGCGAAGAGATGCTGCAGTTGATAAATAAGCATAAGTTAATGTGAATAGAGATGGTTTTGATAAAATGCTTTAAAAACAGAAAAGGGAGAAAAGGTTAAAGTTTATATAAATGTTACGAAAAAAAAAAGAAATGAAGAAAAATAGAGGAATACGAAAATAACATTTCTTAACTTATGTAAATAGTATTGGAATGATGATATTTTGTATATTCTTGAGATGGACAGAAACACGTTACGAATAAAATGTTTTTATATGGAATATTATTCCCTGAATAACTAAAGTTTTACGTTTAAAAATTTCTCATACATGGAGCCCATTACGAAGGGAATGTATCCTTGTGAAATACAGCGTAGTCATTTTTAAATCCAATGTCGACAAATACTTGTAATGGAGTGATCTCATGAGTAGCCAACTTTTATCTATGCGTTTAATCGTTTAATCGCCATAATATTCTTCAACTTTTCAACAGCTGATAATTTATCGAACTTATTAACGCTTATCCTTGAGTGGGTTTTCGCCTTGATTTTTGATGACTCATTAGTCTATAAATAATAATAGGTTGAGAGCGAAAACGAATTAAACAAGTTCCAAGATAAACATCTAAATGTCTGATATTTAGCAGGACTCGATCGCTAGATAACGAGAGATATGAAATGCCTTACAATCGTCTAAACAACAAAACAGTTTCATGAAGGAAGATAAGATGGAATAAGGTCAAAGACTATATATTTTCTTTTATTACTTCTGGGTGGCCATCTTTTAATATGTGTGTGTGTGTTTGTGTGTTTGTGTGTTTGTGTGTGTTTGTGTGTGTGTGTTTGTGTGTGTGTGTTTGTGTGTGTGTGTGTTTGTGTGTGTGTGTTTGTGTGTGTTTGTGTGTGTGTTTGTTTGTGTGTGTGTGTGTGTGTGTGTGTGTGTGTGTGTGTGTGTGTGTGTGTGTGTGTGTGTGTGTGTGTGTGTGTGTGTGTGTTTGTCATTATTTTATATCTTCATAAATGACTGTCGGCACCCATACTTATACATGCTTATGTTAGCGACTACAATTATGTATTCAGTCGACATTGTGAGCGTGTGTATCATCGCCGTTGTCTTTGTCCCGCTCCGTGAATGCTTTTTTAAAGAGATATTTAGATAAATCTGTGTAATCGTCATTGGCTATGTGTGACAGCTGTTGGAACTTGTTCTGCTGGGATTTCACAGATCCCAAAGCAAAAACTAGAAACAAACCGAGATATCATCCACAGTACGTCGGGTAAAATTAAAAGTTTATAATCTGATACTTAAAAACTACTGAAGCCAAGAGATGAGAGGGTTGCAAGTAATATCTTTTCAAGCATGCTCCGTTGAAAATGTCATGACCTGTCTGCGGTGACAGGACAGATAAGAAAGGAAATTATTATCAACGCTATGCTTGTATATATATACATACACATATATATGCTTTTATATATATATATATATATATATATATACATACATATATAATGTATATCATATATATATATGTAGATATGTATATGATCTATATCATATATATATATATACATATATATATATATATATATATCTTATCGTTAACACAAAGGCTTAAGTAGTAGCTCAATAGCTTTCGACTAGAGCTCATAATTAAATATGTACAGCTTAGTTAATCAAGGAGCAATATTGCACACATTCTTAAAAATATTTTTTTATTTGTAAACAATTTTTTGTCCGTCTCAAGAATATATATTTTTATTACGTACAAAATATAATAATTTTGTCGCGGAGACTTACTCAGTGCATAATAACTGCAATCAGGTTGAAATATATGCAAAACTTACGTTAGTAAAGAACATTTGTAAAAAAATAAATGAATATTGGAGCATTTATATTTTATCAGTTTCAGTGTATAGTTTTTTTGGAGGGGTGGAGGGAAGGAAACATTTCATGCACTGAAGAAATTTTCTCAAAAAATTATGATATTTGTTATATTCTGGAGATGGACAGAAACGCCTGCTTACGATAAAATGTTTTTATATGAAATATTATTTCCTGAATAACTAAAGTTTTACATTATACATATATATATATATATATATATATATATATATATATATATATATATATATATATATATACGTGAGCAAAAAAAATGGACCAAACAAATTTTATACATTTTATTGCAGTAAAAGCTATATTGAACAAAGAATAATTGAACAAGGAAACTTAAACGAGACTAATTACACAGAATACGACATTTACTTTAATAGATACTTAGGATGGAATCGCATTCCCTTTTGATTTCTTTAAAAGATCAATCCTTTTAGACATGCTCTCAACCAAAGTGGAACAGTGTGGAGAGGAGATGCTATTCCATTCGCTTTGCACAGCTTCCTACAGTTGTCCGGCCATTGCACGTGATATTGATGAACCAAATATTATCGATTGGGTTTAAATCGGGGCTTTGACCTGACCAAAATATCACATCAATTGAATTATCAGAAAAAAACATTTATTGTGACTTTAGCAGTGTGTGCAGGGGCATTATCATGTTGCAAAATCAAGTTCTGGGATATTCCCACTTCTGGATACTTTATGACAGTCCTGTTTCTAACATTCGAATGTATTCCTTTGCATTGATTGACTTCTCACATCTAATAAGTTCCCCAACCCCTGCTGCAGTAAAAGTTCCTTATACCGTTATCCCTCCAATCCCGTGTTTCTGTCGTTTTTATGCAGCTTGGCGAAAATCATGCTCCAGTTCTTCGATTACACCGTTCAGGAGCATGGGGAGAATCACTAACAAGACAAAATCTTGATTCATCTAACCGGAAAACATTTCTGAACCAATCTGTATCTTTCTTGCCATAACACGAGAAAAATCTCTTTTTATCGTTGATGTTTTTCTTGGATAAAAATGGTTTCTTTGCACGCCTTTTAGGGAAAATCCTATTTCTTTCATTCGTAAAAAGTGAATTTCCAGCCCCTTTGCTATGGTCAACATTCGATCCTTCAAAACAGTTAATTTCAGACTGTGGTCGCCTTCAAAATGGATGCTCTAGGGCGACCAGATCAAGATTTCCCTTTTACCAAGCGTTCGACTTCCAACTTTTGACCAATTCGCTTCACTACAGAAAGAGATGCTTTCACATGTTCTTTTCTTAAAATATAAACAATCTACTTGTAAGTCATTTTGGACTGCTTTAATCCTGCAATTCGGTTTTTTTTTATATCCTCACCAAGTCAGCCTCACCATTTTTGGGATTCATTTTTAACTTATTATTATATGCTATAATAATAATGATCTACAAAATAGAAATTTTCAGTTAAAATTTACAAAAACTCATAGAAAATATTGAAAAATCGATTTCTTGCTTCTTTCACTCTTGGCCTTTTTTTTTTTTTTTGCTCATGAGTATACATATATATATATATATATATATATATATATATATATATATATATATGTATAAAGAAAGTGCGCACTTGTCATTTTTTCAAAAACCACACATTTAAGCTAAATTGAATGTAACTGTTTAAATAACCTGTGCCTTATTTGAATCACCTTTTGTTCATCTATAATTTTACCTGTTCATATTTGATTTTTAATTGAAATATCCTAGTGTTCACGCCAATTTAACAAATTAACTTCAAATCGAGAAGGTAACAAAAAACTCTGCAGCATCAAATGAGCTTAAAACCATTTTAAAATAGGCAACAAAACATCTCTAATCGTTCTTGATTTTGTTTCAGGTTATACAACGTAACATTTAGTTCATATGCCTCCACTTTTTCTTAGTGATCGTGAAGAGCTCATTAATCTCCATCTTTCTGGTTTATCCAATCGAAAAATCGATCGCAGATTGAAATTTCATGAGAAAACGGAACGAACCAAAACACCGATAGTGTTCGCGATGCACCTAAATCTGGTCGTCCTATAGTTACTTCTTACAGGGAAGTTAATGCTATCAAGATCAGCAGCCTCAGAAAAAGATTTGAAACGGCTACCTAAATCCAACAACAATGTAATCTTGTTTTAAAAAAAAAATCGCCCTTAAAGAACAGATTGAAGGAAATTTATTTGCGCGGCTGTGTTGCAAGACGCTAGCCAATGATTCTGAACTTCGTCAGATGTAATGAAGATCATGATTCTTCGTATTGATCAACTGATTTTAACGACGAAAGCAAGTTCAATAGGCAGTACGTCCCTCGAAGGAAGGGCGAGGAATTTAATGTTTGGTGCACAGTTTCAATGCTGCAAGGTGGTGGAGATTCGTTTTTTGGTGTGGGTGTTATTAGTGCCAATGGTCTAGGGCCTATATTTCGCTTGCTAGGTCGGATTAATTCGACCAAGTACATTAATACATTGGCCAGAATTTGAATGATAATCCCATCTTCATGCAGGATAATTCACACAATTAGCAATGTCCATAGGTTCCTTGAAGAACATGATATTCCGTGTTTGGATTGGCCTGCACAATCTCCAGACCTTAGTCCTATCGAAAACGTATGGCATTACATCAAACAACAGTTAATTAATGATAAAATTTCAAATTTGGAAGAACTTTGGACAAAAAATTAAAGAAGAAATGGGATGCCCATTTCACTGAAGTATTACTGCAGACTAATTCAAGGAATGTTCAGAAGGTTGCAAGTTGTCAATTTGCAGAATGGCTATGGTATTAAATATTAACTAGTTCATTATCTTCCTGTTGTATTGGTATTGCAGTAATGTCCTAAGTTACATTTAAATAACTATTTTCCATTGTGCAGAGTTTCTTTTTACCTTCTCGATTTGAAGTTTTTTTTTTTTTTAAATGACGTGAACATTAGGATACTTTAATTAAAAGTCAAACATGAACAGGTAAAATTATAGAGGAGTAAAGGCGAATCAAATGAGGTATAGGTTGTTAAAACAGTTACATTCAATTTAGCTTAAATTTGCGAGTTTTGGCGCAAGTATATATATATATATATATATATATATATATATATATATATATATATATATATATATATATATATATATATATTAGCAGTTCAGTCCGGCTTTGCTCGGGCCCTATGTACTGTTTATTACTTTGTGTGCATATGTATATATATTAAAATGTTTGACTCATGTCCAGGTAACCTACATTTAAAACTTTAAGTGCTCAGACCCAAAATTTGCGGATGAGTTTGGCCGAGTCTGCAAAGATCAACTCTTTCAACTTTGACCTCTTGGCAGACAAATTTCCGCCCCAAAACTGATTTTAAAAAACTTGCTGCATGTCTGAATACCCTTTATGTAAAATTTCAAATGTTTAGACCCAAAATTAGCTGAATAGTTTGCTAGTGACCACAAAGGTAAAATCTTTTGAACTTTGACTCATTGACAGTCAAATTTTCGGTCAAAATACGATTAAAAAGCTTGCCCTATTCTGAATACACTTTATGTAAAATTTCATATGCGTAGACCAAAAATTGGCTGAGTAATTTGGTAGAGACCGCAGACGTTTAATTTTTTTAACTTTGACCACAACTTTGACCCCTTAACATTTACTGTTTTTGGCTCAAATAAATTAAATGTTTGATCCATGCCCACGTAACCTACACCTAAAAATTTCAAGTGTTTAGACCCAAAATTGGCGGGGGAGTTTGGTAGAGTTTTCAAAGGTCAGATCGTTGAAATCCAAATTTCTGACCGAAAACCGATTAAAAACCTTTTCCCAAAATCTCAATACTCCTCATGTCAAATCCCGTGTCCGTAGACTAAGAATTTACATACACACACACACACACATATAGTTTTTTTTTTTGTTTTAATATAAATATCCACTAACATGTGTTTCGTCGTCTATGACTCATCAGAGTGGCTGAATCTAGCGAGATTCGAAATCGGGACCACATAGTAAGAAGCCAAACCTCGTATCACTCGTCCAACTCTCTGACTGTTCGGATATGTCGCGATTTACGTAGATGTTATTTGTTTTTGTTCTTTGCGATACGTTTTGAATCAATTCAATTATTTACGAAAGTGCATTTTTACCTAAATGCGAGTTGGGAATAATTTTCCCTTTAACCAATTTGGTACCCCCAAATGGGGAGCGGCATATATAGTTTTATATTTAAATATAATTATCCACTGACACGTGTTTGTCGTCTACGACTCATCAGAGTGGTTGAATCTAGCGCGATTCGAAAATACTAACTGGCTTACGCAATCATTAGTGTAGGCAGTGACAAATACTACTAGTCGGGAGATTAGAACACAGTCATAAAATCACTCCTGACTTCGTAGTCTGGAATTCTGCCTCTATGCTACCTGCAATTAAAATATCTATTGTAAGAAATTAAGTACTTATAAATGCCAAATCCGTGAGCATAAACAGTAATCAGTCAGAAAGTATAAAATGACAGGAAGTCGGAATGTTACATTTTCTCTTAAGTTTACCAATTTTTCTTAATTCCATATAGAGGGCTCAAATTTATTTTCTTAAAGGGATTTTTCATAACGATAACATTTTAAAATAACTATTAACAATGCTTTTTAACCTACATGCCGAACATACGTCTCAAATAAAAACGAAAACGTCTTTCGTTGATACAAAAATTTCAAAAAGTATCAAAAAGTCATCTTCCTAATTGTCATTTCGCATTTAGTTACGTCTTCGAAGATTCAACGAAAAATGATTTCGACTATGTTTTGGTCACGTGGCATGTGCCATAAACACAAGGAAAATAGCTAAGATTATTAATTTCTTCGACAAATGTTTCTTTTTATTAATTGATTTATACCTCATCGTTTTCTCGTAAGTTTTCACTATTTACATTAAAACGACATGGTAATTCATTAGATACTATTTTTTACACTTGAATTATTTCGATCTCCGAATTTCACTACAATAACCGAGAGAAACCAAACGAATTTCACTACAATAACCGAGAGAAACCAAACGAATTTCACTACAATAACCGAGAGAAACCAAAACGTTTACGAATATTCTCATTAATTATGAGAATCATTTGAATGCAATATTTTCTCTCAAAAAATATCTACGAAACTAATATTTTTTTTAAATAAGAAACAGTTTTCCAAACTAATTCCGTTTTGTGAAACTTTTAAACTTATGCTATAACATTTTTATATTCTTTTCTCATTGGTTTCTTCCGTCTGAATTATCATCGATCTTCCGCTTTGTTGGTTTAATCTGTGAACATTTTTGTTTAATTTTTCCATCGATAAAACACTATAACTTCATACAAAAATAATCAGCTAAATGTTTTTTTTAATTTACGAGATTCTCTAATGCATGCTCACATAAATGTGCATAGTAAAATGAAACCCTCATGTTTTTCCCTCTATCAACCTAAGGAATGACGGGCAGCGAACGTGCATAGAATAACTTCAACGGATACACCTTTTATTTAAGATATTGTACTTCACAATTCGCTGGCGTTTGCAATAATCATTAAGTCTCAAAATATTGTGTATCCACAAGTATTGAGAACATAAACATACAATTTGGCTTCTTCTTTTTTTTTTCATTTAAACAAACTGAGCCACAGCAACACGTTTCTTATATATATATATATATATATATATATATATATATATATATATATATATATATATATATATATATATATATATAGTGTTATAATGGAATAATTCCAGGATGAAATCCGGTTATGAGAGCTCAATGTGGTAAACAGAGCAATAACATAAAAATATAACACGGAAATTACATAATTGTCGATGCAATAATTTATTTCAACCTTATGGTATTTTCAAGCATCTAAACTAGACAATTACATTTTGGATACAAAAGTATTTTTAGTATCAAAAATGTAATTGTCTAGTTTAGATGCTTGAAAATACCATGAGGTTTAAATAAATTATTGCATCGACAATTATGTAATTCCCGTGTTATATTTATATATATATATATATATATATATATATATATATATATATATATATATATATATTATATTTATGTGCATATATCCTTGCTTAATTACATGAATGAACATATTTATAGAAAAACAGAAGTAAGAGATTATTTCTTAGAGCATCTTTATGGCATAATTCTTATCTTCCTACGTAAAATGTATTTAATCTGTTTCTTAAACTGATAATTAGCTGTCCGCAGATAATGTAATAGTTTGGGAAAAAAGCTTCAAAATAAAATGCTGAATCTCTTTCTTTGAAAACATCTTGTGTGAAATTATTTAAATTGTAATTCACAAAAATAATTCTTCAAGTATTTCTGATCTCATTTACAGATTCGCATTTCTGTCTTCACTTCGAATGCCTCGTGCTCTTTTCTGCAGCTTGCAATTTTCTGATCTCACTGATAAGCAAGCACGTTATAAGTAGCATTCACAGAAATCATGAATCATATATATATATATATATATATATATATATATATATATATATATACACACACACACATATATATATATATATAAGCGTATTACTTACTAAAACAGTGTTTGTTATAATACGTGGTTAGTTTTGTGAAGTTATGAGTATATGTTGATAAATTTGTGTGTACATGGGTCGCTCCTAAAATATTTAACCGATCATTATAAATTTGGAAACACAGATGATAGATGTAAGGATGTCAAATTTAGACTATGTTTAGCTTAATTTAGAATTATTTACCAAGGGCAAAACGGTCATGAAGCTCTTCTTTAAAATTCAGATTCTTTCAATTTTTGTGAAAATTGATCAAAAATCAGTTAATAAATATCCTCAGTACTTTAGTTTCTGTGGAGTATTTTTTTGTAATTCTACGGTGCAAAATATTAGAACAACCCTCCCCCCACATTTGGAAAGTCATATATTTTAGATTTGCATCAAATTTAATTAATATTCATTAGACGCTAATTAAGGAAGATTCACTAAACTTCATTTTTTTTAAAGACTCATAAGCTTAAACCGTAAATTTCAGACATTTTCGAGAATTAAATCCATGTAATAGACTTTTATTAAAATTAAATAAGGATCCTAGATATAAAGTTTAATAGTGCTATGCATTGATTATATTATAATCTTTTTAAGGCGACATAAAAATTACATTTTACTCGTCTTTTGACAGATATTAATTCAGTGTATATTCACTTTTTTTTTAATTTTCTTCCTTTGAAGATTTTAACTGTGGGTATGGGGCAACCAAACCAGCTGCCAACATTGCCCTGCTTTTTATTGAAATCGGTCTTCGAATGGGAACTATTTCTTTCGGTTTTTAGGTCATAGCAGTAGATCCAGCTTTATCGCAGGTCAGCAGAACATCAAAAACTGCAGGATCAGAATTGATTTGCTCGACCATCACCCTGCTGTCATGACAGCGTCCTTCTTTCTGATCATCTCTGAACACACTTCGGACAAATTTCGCGAAAATCGTCCGCATCTTCAGTTCCTCGAGAATCATGGTTGCCCTTATCCATGAAATTCTTTATTTTGCCAATAAATTCTAATGTTGGTTTCCTTACTCATCTCACACTTCTTACCAGCCCTCACAGTCTCCCTGCCTTCCTTAACTCTCTTATGCCACTCAAAAACTGATGCTCGATTAATGCAAGATGGCCCAAAATCAGTCTAAATCATTCCATACGTTACTGTGACATTTTTCTAAGTTTAACACATAATTTTGTTGCATGTTGTTCTTCTAAAATGTGTTCACGTCAAGATTGCATTTTTTTTTAATTCATCAACTTTAAGAGCGTATATTCCAATTTCTTCTGTTTTCTTTAGAACCTGAAATCATAAGGATTGGTCAATCATCATATAAGGTGTATAGCAATAACATACTGAATTTTCAAGAGTCTGTGATAATTTTAAATGCTTGTACAAACACATCTGGAACTTTATTGAAGGCACATGGTATAATTTAAACTTGGTAAGTACGTCATTCATATAGTGAAGATTTTCTGCATGAAATATGATTGTATGGCAGAAAATAATGTGAATTTTATTAACAACTAGCAGGGAGACCCGACATTTTCCGGGTGTGCGTGGGGATTAACAAATATTTTATCCTCCCATACTTATTGTCATCGAAATCGGTGAAAACGCCCATTTTTAATCAGATCAATTGATTGCCTGCTCTAGTTGGAGATTCCCACCCGTAGTTTACCGGAAGGAAGCTTCACGTACCCCATCGCAGTTACTTAGTTCACAATACATTCTAGTCTACATTGCATTGTAGAGAATCTACTGTTGATTTCATAAAAATATATGTAAATAATAGTTTCCCTTAAGTTTCGGAATGCAGGAGTCCAGTATCAGGGTTTAATTGTACTCTAAACATAAACATTCATTTAGAAGACGTCCCTGTCTTATCAAAGACGAAACTGATTTTAGGAAACTATTTTAAATAATCACTTCAATAAAAATCAAGTTTCATCGACTCATTATGCTCCAAATAGAAACATTTATTTCGAACGCGTGTCTCTCTTATAAAATAACCTACAAATAATTTTATAGACCGAGTCTTTCTGCTTGTGCGGTGATGAAACTTCTCCAATGCACTTGTGATGTTAGATTGTATAAAAGTGTTAAATTTGGTCAAAATTGGACTTCTTCATAAATCGTATTTTCAATTATCGATTTTTGATACTTATCAGACTCATTCCGATACAAATCTTACGTAAGAACACTCTCAGACACATGAAGTGCATTCATGTGTAATTGTAAAAAATCGGCCCAGCTGTTCCCTTGTCCATAGGGAACGAACTCAATCAGAGACACGGTTTCTTCTATATAATTGTAGATAGATAGATAGATGAATATATATATATATATATATATATAGAGAGAGAGAGAGAGAGAGAGAGAGAGCAAGAGAGAGAGAGGAAGGGAGATAGATAGATAAATAGATAGATAAATGCTATAAGTATAATTTTATAGGAGACAAAATGTATCATAGTCATTGTCATTTGTGATTATCAATTTATTCGCATGAACAATGAGATAATCCATAATGATATCAGGGTTCACTGGTAAGAATCTGAATGAGTTGCTAAGACGTTTATGGGAGTGAAATATCCAACGTGTGAAATAAGTTTGTTTTTGAAAAGTTTATTTAAAAATATTTAACATTTATCTAATAAATACATAATTCAACATTTGACAAAATACGACTATTAAACTTAAATTTTTAAATGAATATCGTCGTAATAACTTTTTAAACTTTTAAATTTGTGTTTTTGTATATATTCGAAATATTAGAAAGTTTCATCGGATGTCCTGCTGGTTTAACAAACTCGAAGCGTTACCTCGATTCCTGCCGATGAAAGAAAGGCGATTCACGATGGTCCCTCGTGTGGCATGTTATTAATAGATCTAGACGGTTGAAATCATGCGTAGCGGAACTAATCGCAACACTAATCTCCACAACAATTGATAGGAATACAAATCTGACGAGAAGATTGGCATATTTTGGTCGCATGCTGTCCTCCACTGACATTGCTTCACGTCCATGGTTTAGTTGTCGATTTCGTTATTGACGGTAACAAGTTGGTAACAAGCTTCTTGGCTTGACCTTTACTTCTGACCTGAAATGGAACACGTATATCAAATCCATTGCCAAGGTCGCTGAAAAAATGGTGGGATCCTTCTACCGCTCCAGTAGATATCTCACTCCTGATGCAATTCTCTGCCTATATAGAAGCCAGATACAGCCAACGATGGAGTATTGTTGCCACATCTGAGCAGGAGTTGCAGAAGCGGCTTATCCTGCCTTGACAAAGTTCAAAATAGACTTTGTAGCTTAGTAGGGGATGCCTTTTTTTTCTTCCCTGCAATCTCTTTCCCACAGAAGAGACGTTGCGAGCCTATCTCTGCTTTATTGTTATTTTCATGGCAAATTCTCAGCTGAGCTTCAATCTATGATCCCCCCCCTCGTCAAACTTTCACAAAAACACTCGTCTAGCCAAAACCACTATTAATAATTCCCCACAGACTTTATCTGTGCCTTAACCTAAATGCAGATTCCACGAACAAAGATTATTTCTTAGAACTACGCGCCTGTGGAACTCTCTTCTGATTGCCTGCTTTCCAGCTGACTACAATCTGATTGTCTTCAAGTTCAACGTAAACAAGTTATTGATGACCGTCCCCCTTAAGTAATCCAATTTACAAAATTCCCACTACTTATGTGTATACCCATTAACCCTTATCCTTGAGTGGCCTCCGGGCCTTGATAAGTGGTGATTCCTGTGTAAAAAAAAGCTAGTGATGTCTATGGCCTGTCGTTTAAAATTGTTGAGAACGCTGTATCTTGGAGATCTACTGGCGCTCATAATAAGATGAAAACTCCATACACGTCAGAAAAACATCGTTGTTGCGTCACAAATAAATTATTTTAAATACATATTTTCAACTCTTGAAACCAAAATCTATTTTTTTTATTTCAAGCAAGTAAATAAAATAATTTAATTGTATTATTTGGATTCATCGGACTACTGTTCTCATCTTGAGTGGGATTTGCGCAACGTTTCGGTCGATGTAACCTCCGACCTTCTTCGTGTGTATCTTGTCGAACTCGAGAATGTTTCTGTCGAAGTTGGGAATTTGGATGGAATTTCGAGCTTAGCCCTTTATTTACTTCACGGGGGTTGCATGCTCTCGTTCCGTCAGCCATGACCGGATAGAGGTCCTAAATAAGTCGCAATTGTAGTTTTCGGTCGCCCACACGTTCAGGAGATTATCAGATTTTATTGAATTTTCCAAGTACTCTACCCACTGCACCACGGGTCCTTGCGGACAATTCTAGTACGAATTTTAGGAGCATTAAACCTATTTTTATTTCTAGTTGTAAATATAACTATTTATTGATAATTATTACTATATATTACTGACATTTTGATTTAAAACAATTTTGACATTTTAGGAAATATATATCCCGTGATCGATTGAGTGCAAAGTTTGACATTGAACATTAGTGTATATATTACATAATTATTTCTTTTTACTTATCAAAGCAAAAACTAACTCGAGTATAAAAAATTGACAATGAAAAAGTAGTATTATGGGTTGAAACTAATGGATACAATGAACGAAATTGACTTTGTTATGACGACAGATTATGATAAATATTTGTTGACATTCGATTTGAAGATGTTATAATTTGCAGGAAATCAACTTGGTGGTAATTTGTAAAATGGCAGACATACCACGAAAGGTAAAAGATAAAACCACATCATATGACATCATCAGTGAATAAATAATTTTATATATCTCTCTTACATTCTTACGACGTTGTTTGATCTATAACTTCTGTAATAATTCCTTTTTTTCCCCCCATAATTACCTCCATCGTACGGCATAATCACAAATTGACACACCGGTTCCTGTTAGATCACTGAAGTTAAGCAACGCAGAGCCTGTACTAACATGGGTGACTATTTGGGGAATTTCGGGTGATGTGTGTATGCAATTCACTTATTTCAACATCGTTTCTAGTCGTTCGAGACTTCTTGCCATTGAACTCAAGCAGTGCGCAACCCTTATTTCATAATTACACGCGAAGCTACCCTTAAAGGGGTATCCATTGTCTTTCGAGACTGGACGGCTGCGAGGACCTCTCTCAAGGAAGTTGTTTTCGGTCGAGTTTATTTGCTTATGTAGAGCCTATGATCAACATCGCTTGATCAATCGTTACAAAACTTATATCGAGATATACTATGTAATACTAGTAATACTATGATTTAAAACTGATTTAATGGTGGAATATTTTTGTCAAAGATTAATGTCAAGGTCGCAGAAAAGATGAAAGTCACACTTTTGGTCAATAACTACGGTTCTGTTCACCGTTGAGACTAGCTACTTGGCTAATATCTTAGCTAAAGGAGTTATGCATCTTATGTGATTTTGGACTTGAAAAAGGTTTGATTTTTATAGAAATTTTTATCGATTTCTCCAAATTTAATCATCATGGAAATGTCAATTTGATAAGATCAGTAGTTTATAAATCGTGTTTTTAGTTATCAACGAATCCATCGCATGACTTCAGGAATATTTCATATAATATGGACAAATAAGATCCAAACAAGATTTTGGCCAATCCTTACTTTTTTCACTCTGAAATATACAGTCTGGTAATTGTCGCTATTACTACTTCCTCTTTTCCCCTACTCTTGCCACTTCCCCTTATTTCTAATCCTCGTCCGAATGGAGTTCCGTTTCGTTTCTCTATTCCTCCGACCACTTAGACATTTAACATGCAAACAAACAAGCAAGATTATCAGAAATTTTCTATTTTATACTTAGGCTTAGTTATTTGGAATGAAAACTGAAAACTGAAATACCTCATTGACGAAGTCGACGTTGAAACTAGAAGCATGAGATAAAATGATGCCAGCATTTTATTCTGCGTTTTAATGTTAATCTGCTAACAGATAACAAGTGTACACGTGCACTTGCGGGTACATTTAATGTTTCTATTGATAAGTTGGTTGTTCCTTTGAAGTTATTTAACGACGTGTATTTGCAAAAGTAATTGGTTGTAATGCTACAACTCACACAGACACAACCATGCGTACACACACACCACACACACACACACACACACACACACACATCCTATGTTTGATGATTATCAGTAAAAACGTTTGAGAGACATATCAGGTTTATTAAATGTCAGATACAGACTTAATACTGCGAAATAATATGATAATGAATAAGTATATTTTAGTCCGTGTCAGCATTCGTCCATAACTACATAACTAGGGCTAGGACAGCAGCATATCTTTTCATTGTGTATACGTTGATATCTTATGTGCTTTTATATATTTTATAAATAATTTTAAATATCTACATTCTTTCGGGAATCATCTCATCAGTGCAGAGTGACACGATTACTGCCGGTATATATATATATATATATATATATATATATATATATATATATATATATATATATTATGTCAGCTCCTTTAAGAAACTCGTTTCTTATCGTTGAGCACATTCAGTTGAAATAAAGTCGGTCAAATAGCTCGTATGTGCAGATCATCATATAACGATTAAATCACTCTGACAGACGTTAAAAACATTTAAAACTAGATGTTTAAATTTCAACAGCATTTCTCGCGGTTAACGGTGGCCGAATGGAGCCAGAGATGGCTTCTGTTGCCGGGTTCGAATCTATCGACCGAATCGTGACACGCTGCACTGATGATTCCCGAAAGGATGAAACACTAGTGTCTGTTAATATTTAATAATTCTTATAGTAAATAATTATATATATATATATATATATATATATATATATATATATATTGAGCACGTGTACAATGGGGAAAATGGTGAGCGGTTACTTTTAATGCATCTAAAACCAAGCTTCAGCCTTTACATCATCAACGCTTTAATGACCATCTGGCATCAATTGAAATAATTGGCTCTCGTCTTGGGAGGCTCCATATTTTGACAAGCTTCTTGGCTTGACCTTTAATCCCGATCTGAAATGGAACGCGTATATCAAATTCATTGCAAATGTCGCTGGAAAAATGTGGGATCCTTCTACTGCTGCAGTAGATATCTCACTCCTGGTGCAATTCTCTACGTACATAAAAGCCAAGTACGAACAACGATGGAGTACTGTTGCCACATCTGGGAAGGAGCTGCTAGTAGCAGCTTATGCTGCCTTCACAGAGTTCAAAATAGACTTCGTAGTATAGTAGGGGATGCCCTTTTTTCTTCCCTGCAGCATCTTTCCCACAGAAGAGACCGTGCGAGTCTGTCTCTGTTTTATCGTTATTTTCATGGCAAGTGCTCATCTGAACTTCAATCTATAGTCCCTCCTCGTCAAACTTTCACGCAAAACACTCGTCTAGCCAAAACCACTATCAATAATTTCCTACACTCTTTATCTGTACCTAAACCTAAATGCAGATTCCATGGATAACGCTTCTTTCTTAGAACTACACTCCTATGGAACTCTCTTCCGATTTCCTGCTTCCCAGCTGACTACAGTCTGATTGTTTTCAAGTCCAACATAAACAATTTCTTGATGGACCGTCCCCCTTAAGTAATATAATTTACAAAAATTCCCAATACTTATGTTTACAAAATTCCCAATACTTATGTTTACTACGCTATAATCACATTGACTAATGTATACACATTAACCCTTATCCTCGAGTGGACTCTGGGCCTTGATAAGTGATCATACCGTGTATAATATATATATATATATATATATATATATATATATATATATATATATATATATATATACGGAGAGAGGGAGAAGGAAGGGGAGGTTGGTAGATGTATGTATGTGTACATTGATGTTTGTCATTTCTCAGACATTGGCGCTATGGCATGGATAGCATTTCACAAGTGCACCCTAATGTTTTCAAATGTTCTAAATAAACTTTTGTAAGACAATCTACTGCTTCGTCTAATGTAGCGACGTGAATTTCCAACAAACATATTTTTACCAATTCGCCGAGTGCGCACTGTTTTATTATTTAATATTTCACTTTCTCTCTTCCTGACGTTCGCATTTCTGTCTCCCGTATTTTTGCTTATCTATTTTAGGGGGTCGTGTGTTAACTTCTTGGAAAATGCATCAGCCAGCTTTGTTATTTCTCCCGCGAGGACTGAAACATTTCAAGATGAAACATAAAAGCCTGACGGGAGTAGCTGTCACTGGGGAGCGATCTGCGGGCCGTTTTGTTTTAGGAGGAAGGGGAGTTGGTTTGTGGGTACGCTAGTAGATAGACAGCGTTTTGTCAGCCGGGAAGATTGCAAAGTAAAAGTCAAAAGGTGGAAACGAAAGCGAGGAAAGAGACGGAATGAAGAGAGTGAAATAAGAAGGTGAGGGTGAATGAAAAGCACATGAAAGCTTGCGTGTACAGTGGATGTGTTACCATGGTGAAGAAGAAGAAGAAGAAGAAGAAGAAAGGGCAGAAATAAAATACGATTTTCAAGAACGATAGATGAAATACTGAATCATGCGAATTTATTTAAAAGAAATAAAGAAAAAAGAAGAAGAAGAAGAAGAAGAAGAACGACAATAAAAGGAAACTTTAAAAAGAAAAGAAATGAAAACGAAAGGAATAAAAATTAACAGCACAATTTATGAAATATTAACAGCGAATGAATATAAAGAACACGCACGCACATACACACGCCACACACACACACACACACACATATATATATATATATATATATATATATATATATATATATATATATATATATATATATATATATCATAGCACGTGTGCCCCCCTGACATACATACTCCCAGCAAGCAGAAAAATCCGACTCCTTTCCTGTTGAAGTCCCTAGATGCCGGAAAGCCTTCTACTCTATTAGTTTCTTCCATCGAACTTCTAAGCTTTGGAATTCCTTCCGTGTTTGCTACTTCCCTGACTGTACTAATTTGTCAGATACACACCCAAATAGTAGCCCTTTACATCTGTGTCAATATGCCTTGTTTTGGGGTGTAAAAAGTATATATATATATATATATATATATATATATATATATATATATATATATATATATATATATATATATTTATATTTATATATATATATACTTCATTTATTCACATAAAATTAATATACGAAAGTATAGATTTATGCGTAAACTTTAAGTATTTACTTCAAAAGTGCTCAATACGTAGGTAGAGCTAGTTAGTAATTTATAAAATATATATGGCGATTAAGCTACACTGAATATTCCGCGTTTCATCCACTCTAGGATTCTTCAGGCTTAAGCCTGAAGAATCCTAGAGTGTAGCTTAATCGCCATATATATTTTATAAATTACTATATCTCAACAATTAAAAGGGTAAAATCAACATTATTTCTATTTTCTTTTTTCTATTTCCTCACGTTGGAATATTATTTCTGTAGTTATAATCATGTCTGTGTGTGTGTGTGTGAAATGAAAAGGTAAAAATTAAAAATATTAACAACGTTTTGCCTTTATATCCAGATTTTCTAAAGATGATTAATTTGCATTTGTGTCGTGAAAAAATTTTTTTTTCAAACGAAACAATCGTAAGAATGCCAAAACTGTGTTGTATCAACTATAACTTGAAAGAATATTTGTTATTCTTGTTTTGAACGCACCATAGCAGTGACAATTAAAAATGCATGGTGCGTTCATGAAAATGAGATCAGCGATGTTTTGCTATTGTTTTTTTTTTTTTTTTTTTTTTAATATCGATCTTATTTACAAAGTTTTGTTGTGAATGCGTTGTTAAATAAAAAGCCTGGATCTAAAACCAAGTTCTTTTCGGCTATTATTAAAGGGGATAAATTGTAGAAACCGTTACCTTGTTTGATTGAATGTTGATTTTTTTTAAAAAAAAACAGTCTTCACAAGATTTGTTCACATCATAATCGCACATTTTTTATTCTAACCAATTGCCAAAGGTGATGCGAGAAAATTGGGCTTTATCTGCTGCATTCGAAAACGTTTCACACTTGCCAATATTTTATTTTTCTACAACGTCTACCTATGTATCGCGTATTGTTGTAACATCAGGGTTGATACACAAACCACTAGTGTCTCTCTCTTATCTAGAATCTCAAACAGACGCTTTAATTTAACACCACTGCCGAAATTTTGCATCGCTGTGCTTGTTTTAAAGGAAAGGTGTCCTGAAAAACGTGCTGTTCATGTATTCCCTTGATGTAAATATACCTGACCAGCCTGGAAATCAGTTGAATCCATTTATTTATTTGCGCATTGTTATCCTCATCTTCATAGTTGTTCTTGTTCCATCACGTTTCGGACAACTAATCCTCTGGCTTTCTTCAGGTGGTTGGGGGTTGATGGCGCAGTGAATAGAGGCGTTGAATCTCTACGGCTCCAAGCGAGTATTGATAGCGGTTTCAATCCTACCCAAAGCAGGCCAGATGATTAGTTGGCCAAAACGTGGTGAGACAACAACAAATATGGAAGGCGGTAATTACTGGATACAGCTAAGAGGCTCAGCATTCTTATCTCATTGTGGAGCTTCGTCGGCGTCTAACCACTGAGATTTTTATCGCAAATGACAACCATGTCGAGAAACAAATCGTTCTTGTTGCGTAAAAGAAGGGAAGATGACACTTTATAATGGCATTTCCTTTGGCTGTCGTCCAATTCGTAAGGAAACGATTTATCAAGGTTTTTGTCTTTCAAATCTCTTTTAAGTGGTTAGAAATCGTCGTATACGCTATGTCTAATTCAGAAGCAAGTTCTCGAACCGTTGTGCGTGCATTGGCTCCGATTAATGCTCTTAATTGATCGTTGTCAAGATCCGATGGCCGGCCACTTTACTCATCATCTTAAAGACTCTCATCGCCGCCACGAAATTTCTCACACCATCATTATGCAGTGCGTTCTGTAATGGTTCCTGGGTCAAACGCTTCGTTGTTATTGCGAACTATTTTAGCAGCTTTTCGGCCTTGTTTGAATTGAAATAAGAAAATTGTGCGAATTTGCCTTTTCCATCTTGTATTCGACGTTCTGAAAAGAAGACATAATTGTTTATGAAACCTTTGTAATTTAAACGATTAGTTAGAGTGAACTACGCTATTTAAAATGATATATACAGTAAAGGTATTATAACGAAATCTTATTTGAAAATACATCATTTGAAATCAAAATTAAAAATTCCGCAAGTACTTTCTTTTCAACCTAATACATATACATTAAAGGGCTCCTTCAGGTTTTGACAGACTGTGGCTATCCACGGAGGGGTGCCTGAGCGTGAAATATTTGTGATAGGAGGTGCACAATCTCCAACCACACCTCTCCTTAGTCGACATTGTTTAGTACCAGTGGTCAGTGAAGTGAAGTACAGGACAACTGGAAACAAATGCCGAGATAAGCGGAGAGCTCATACATCGCCTAAAATTCCCAAATGGTCACCCATCTGGTACTAACCAGGCTCGACGTTGCTTAACTTCGGTGATCTGACGAGAATCGGTATGTCAACGCGATTATGCCGTATAATACATATACATTGATACAGAAAATATATGTATTACGTATATAAATGCGTATGTGTGTATAATATTATACGTACGCTTACACCCGAGTGTGTGTACGTATGTATGCATATATATATATATATATATATATATATATATATATATATATATATATATATATATATATATATATATATATATATATATATATATATATATATATATATATATACGTACACAATGGTTACGTGACTTTCGGGTGTGCGTCTGTGTCGCTGTGTGTCAGCACGAATAGAAAGCCATCAGAAGAGATAAGGACGAGGTTCATCGAGAGAATTAAGAAGCTTGAAAAGAGGGTAAGCAAATGAAAAGATGAGGCGCTTTTAATATTCGGTTGAGATAAGTAAACGAGAGCGAAAAGAAAATAGAAGTCAGCCACAATCTTAACCGAAGGGGTGGGGGAGAAAGACGTTCGTCAACGAGAGGTGAGGAAAAATGGCGGGGAGGGTGGGAAAACACGGTGATATTTTAATGAGGGGTGAAAATAAGCGTGCAAGAAGAAAAATGGGGAAATGTGAGACAATTAAGGGTGGATTGGGAGGAGTGGGGGGAGCGGGTAGAGTGTGAGAAATTGAAGCAAATGTAGACTTGAAACAGGAAAGATAAGAAAATAAAGATACAAAAATAACAATTAGAGAAACGAGAGATCCAGCGAAAGGCGAGCAGAAGGGAGGAGAGAGATATGAAGGGGAAACAGAAGTTTTGAAAAAAAGACAGAAACGAGAGAGGAAGGAAAGAAAAGTTTACGAAATAAATTGTTTGGGATAAATGATAAAAAGAAACGAGATGGGAGAAGAGGGAGAAAAAGATGAAGAAAGAAAAGATCGTTTTTATGATGAAGTAAAAGAGTGGTTGAAGTATATAGAAACGGAGGAGTAAGTGAATGATATTAGAGAAGTGAAGAAAAAGGATGGAGAAAGTAAATAATATTAGGAAAGGGAATTTTATTCGAATTAAAAGAAAATGAGGATGAAAAAGGGGCAAACAGAAAGATGAAAATCTACGAAAGAAAAAAGAAAAAAGAAAGAAGAAAAGGGCAAAAGAAAATTTAAAAAATAGGAAAGAATGAATGAAAGAAAGAACGAAAGAAAAAGCAAGTTGAAAAGAAGGGCGAAAATAAAAAATGAAGAAATAAAACAAAAAAGAACAAAAGAAATAGCAGGAAATGCCGAAAAGTAAAGAAAGAAAGGTTAAACCACAAAGTTCTTTCTTATTCTCTCTCCTCTGATCTTGACTATGTGGTACAATGGGGAAAAAAGTGGCTGGCTACTTTTGATCTAAGACCAAGCTTCTATCTTTACATAATCAACGTTCTGATCTCCATCTGGCATCAATTGAAATGAATGGATCTTGTCTTGGGGAAGCTCAATGTTTTGACTGGCTTCTGGGTTTGACCTTTACTCCTAATCTAAAATGGAATACGTACATCAAATCTGTTGTCAAATTGGCTTGAAAAATTGATGAGATCCTTCTATCGATCCAGTAGATATCTACCTGCTGATGCAATACTCTAACTATATGAGAGCCAGGTACGTTCAAGGATGGAGTATTGCTGGCACATCTGGGCAGGAGCTATTAGGAAACCCTTATCTTGCCTTGACAGAGTTCAGAATAGAGTTCGTAGCCTAGTGGGGGATACCCTTTTCTGCAACGTTTTTCTCACAGAAGAGATGTTGCGAGCCTTTCTCTGCTTTATCGTTATTTTTATTGCAAGTGCTCGCCCGAACTCTAATCTATGGTTCCCCTTCGCCAAACATTCACGAGAAACACTTGTTTGGCTGAAAACACTATCAATAATTTCCCCCACTCTTTAAGCTAAACCTACACATAGATTCCATGAACAAAGCTTCTCTCCTAGAACTGCACACCCGTGGAACTCTCTTCCGTTTACCTGCTTTCCAGCTGACTACAATATGGTCATCTTCAAGTCTAATGTAAACAAGTTCTTGATGAGCCGTTCCCCTTAAGTAATCCAATTTTACTAAATTTACACTTCTAACGATTACTATGATATTGTCCTTTTGACCAACGTACACTCTTTAACCCTTATCCTCGAGTGGCCTCTGGGACTTGATAAGTGGTGATTCCCTTATATATTAATATATTAATTAAACGCAATATATTAAGCAAAAAAAAAAACGTTAAAATAACAAATGCTATTGGTTTGGTTGTTTTTTTGTTTTACGGTATATCAACCCTTTTCGGTTTATTTAATGCCGAATCCAAAGATTTTGAAGAAAAATATTTTTAATAGAATATATTTGTTGTTTTCACGTCGGTTTCTATTTAACCCATAGTTGGGACCATAACAGGTACTACCACTCCGGGTCAGAGTGGACCTGGGAGCAATGGTAATTAAATGGTGGCTCCACACTCCCCAAAGCCCACAAGCTGGGACCTCACCACTGGATATAGTTTAAGGTCATATCCAGGACCCTCATTGAGGGACTTTTACCCTCTGCAGGGGGGAAGTCGGCGTATTCTAATACCCCACCGACAGGGCCACAAATGTTATTAGAAGAAAAAAAAAAGAAATACGATTTAAGTCAAAAAGAAAGAAAGAATAGAAAATTAATAGTAAAATAATAAGAGTATAAAAAGAATGAATTAATTAAAATGAAATTAATTGGGATTAGAAAAAAAAGAAAGAAAGACAAAATAGAAAAAGAGAAAACGAAACTACAAAAAGCAGAAACGTATTTTAAATTACCAAACACAATTGAAAAAAACTCACTTAAATAATACAAGAGGTTTGAATTAAAATGAAAAGATTATGAAATGTTAGCATAGAAATAAAAAATTATAAAATGTTAACATAGAAATTAAAGATTATGAAATGTTAGTATAGAAATAAAAAATTATGAAATGTTAACATAGAAATTAAAGATCATGTTAACATAGAAATAAAAAATTATAAAATGTTAGCATAGAAATTAAAGATTATGAAATGTTAGTACAGAAATTAAAAATTATGAAATGTCAGCATAGAAATTAAAGATCATGTTAACATAGAATAAAAAATTATGAAATGTCAGTATAGAAATTAAAGATCATGTTAACATAGAATAAAAAATTATGAAATGTTAACATAAAAATTAAAGATTATGAAATATTAGTACAGAAATTAAAAATTATGAAATGTCAGCATAGAAATTAAAGATCATGTTAACATAGAATAAAAAATTATGAAATGTTAGCATAGAAACTAAAGATTATGTTAGCATACAAATAAAAAAATTATGAAATGTTAACATAGGAATTAAAGATTATGAAATATTAACATAGCAATTAAAGATTATGAAATGTTAACATAGAAATTAAAGATTATGAAATGTAAATGATGGACAGGAAAAAAGAAAAAAGGGTATTTAGTTTTCTCCCACTGCAAGATCTGTCACACTAAGGTCAGAAAAGTGGGATTGAGCACGCTCGAGGAAAAACACTCTGACTTTCAAAAAGTATCTGAGCAGCCTCGTCGGCTTTCCCGGTAAGGGCGTCTCAGGCGATTAGCAATAAACTAACCTCTTCTCAAAGAGTGTGGACCGCCGAGAATTGCACGGAACCAGTATTACACAGCAATCAACAGGAATCAGATCATTATACGAATGGTCTAATCTCTGTTGATTTTGGGGGTCCGAAACGCGTTTTCAAAGGAAAATAAACGATTTCAAATTAGTTGAGAGAAAGAGAAATAGATAGAGAAAGAGAAATAAATAGAGAAAGAGAAATAGATAGAGATGTAGAGATATACAGAGATGAACGAGCGAACACATGGGGAAAAAAGTCAATAAAAAAGAAAATCTAAAAGAAAAAAAAAGAGAAAAATCGAGATAGACAGAGCAGAGAAAAAAATCTTTGAAATTGTATTGGGTGGCGGTGAGGTAAGAGAAGTATCGCTGTTAGTATCATTAGCTTATCATATCGGATTGATCAGAGACGCATGCCGGGTTAAAAGCGTAACTGAAAGACGCAAGTGCGGTGACCGGAGTCTACTGGATGACAGGTGTACGTACACAGGCCTTACACGGTCATCAAACGGCACTTTTCCCCGTTTCCTTCATTCGTTTTTGTTTTTTTTTTAATGGCTAATCATCTCGCCTCGCACGGGCCACCACCGTTTCGACCTACATGCCGTGACCATGAGCTGGAGAAAAAGACACATTTATAAGCATGTGACAGGTGATGACGTATATAAGATATTTGATAGCAGGAGATAGCTAGGGAACAATCATATTACTACTACTACTACTACTACTACTACTACTACTACTACCACTAATAATAATAATAATAATAATAATAATAACAACAACAACAATAACAACAATAATGATAATAAATATGAAGTAAAACCCGTATATGCACACATATATGTATACACGTATATACACAAATTTCAGAGACGTGAACCGCATAGACATTAAATATCACTTTAATTCGGGCTACTTGAGTCTTTTATCCATAAAACTAAGAAGTCTTTTCTTGGTGACATTGAATGAAACCTTGTAAGAAATAGATCTCTGCTGATGATATGATTGCTTACATTAATTCCAGCGCCCTCAATTCACCCATAGCCTTGAGCCCCTTTGTAGATGCTTTTGTAGCGAGGAGCTCTTTTTTTTTCGGGGTGAGGATGCTGGCCGCACGCCCAACCTTCCCAGAAGGTACATACAGCCTCTCCAAAATAGTCAACCACCTGGTAGTGGCCAGGCTCAACTTTGCTTAACTTCGGTGATCTGGCGAGAACCGATGTGTCAACGTGATTGTGCCGTACCAGCACTCTCAAGATCAGTTTTCATTTCAGAACGAGTAAGAAATGTCTTTTTTTAGGGGGGCGGCACATTTCTGCTGATTCACTTTGAAGTACTCTCATTTATTTTTCTCTGCCTTCCATTTCTTGAAAGGTTTCCTGCACTGTCGCCATACTTCTTAGACTTTCTGATGATATTTCCTACTGTATATGAGTTTGCTTATTTTTCGGTAACCTTTTCCTCTTTTATGACGTTCAATCATTCCATCTTGCAAACCGGGGCTTCAGTGATTGGCAGTTGATTCTCTAATAATTAATATAATGAAAACTGCCATTGACAATGATAAAAATTATACATATATATACACATATATACATATATATATATATATATATATATACGTATATACATATATATATACGTATATACATATATATATATATATATATATATATATATATATATATGTATATATATATATATATATAGTAAGTCTCGGAAAACGGATGTTATAGAATGCTCCTTGCTCTCCTTGAGTAAAGGATAGGGAGTCTTGTTGAAATTTTTGCAGAGTTTTGTTTTCCTTAAAAACATCCGTTTCCCGTGACTCAACCTGTCTGTATATATATATATATATATATATATATATATATATATATATATATATATATATATATATATATATAAATGAACAACAATTTTGGTATATTCCAAAATCTAGAGTTTCATTTATCTCACCAATTGTTCATTTATATATGTATTGTTGTTATATTAATCAAACAAAACTTCTAATTTAAAAAAAAAGCTTTGGTACCCTTATAGCAATAAAAAGGGGAATTAACTCAAAATAAAGAAAGTAAAAGCGTTATCACCTTTATAGTCCGTGAAAAGACTAGACAGGAATCGAGGACAATATGGCGGCCTCACTGAAAACGGAATTTCGTTTTATAAATAGTTTAAGGTTTCTGCCGTGAATAAATTGTGTTGAAATTATAAGCTGATTTACTTGTTATTAGAATATCCAATGATCCTTACACCCCATTCCCCGAACACAAAAAAAATCGGTGACAACATGAGATTGAATTAAATAACAGATCACAAAAAAACAAAAACGCATATGGGTAAAAAAAAAAAAAAAAAAAAAACTTGGACATTTTTTTCTGCACAAACGGAAAAACATCATTTTACAATAATTTTTTTGTGAACACACGAAAAAAAAGATATTTTTTCCACCATTTTGTTGTGTGTGTGTGTGTGTGTGTGTGTGTGTGTGTGTGTGTGTGTGTGTGTGTGTGTGTGTGTGTGAACACTCGAAAAAAAACTTTCCACAATAATTTTTTTGAGAAACACACGAAAACAAAAAACAAACAGACAAAATCAATTTTTTGCGAACAGACAGAAAAAAAAATGTTGTGCACAAAGGAAAAGAAAAAAGCGGAATTATTTACGCCATAGATGCAAATTTATTGAATGAAATATTGCAAAAACAGTAAACTGATTTTTAAAAGCCTCAAAACAATTTAATTTAGACTTGACGGTACAATTTCACAATTTAATGGAAACACCAAGATCAATTTCTCTGTACATTATAGCAAGCACAATAATAGATTTTTTATTCGATCCGAGTTTTAAAACAAACTGTTACTGCTTGGTATGGACGATGGAATGATACGCTTACACACGAGGTCACATCCATGAACGCCGCATGGAGAGTTCTTTGAAAGCTGGGCACACCAGAACATGAAAGATATTCAGATTTAATCCTTCCGAAAAAAAAAAACAGATTTCACATTTTATGAAACGATCATACGGTTATCAGGCATTTTTGGTGAGTCAGCATCTTTATTTTGGTTACAATTGTTTCAAATTAAAAAAAAAAATTCTTCAGACGAATTTTCAATCTACAATGCGAAAATTTTCAGTTGAAATCGCCAACAGAAGATCGATTCAAATGCTTCATTTTCTTCACGGGGTGACAATTTCCAGAAGATGCAGACATGCGTATAGGTCTACTGTCTGTGACTGATGAAAACAAAGAAATAACGGTATAAATTCTTACCACAGAATGTTAACGGCTAATAAATCTAAAACGAGACACAACCATGGTCTAACAACAAAGCCTGTCGATTTCAAACAACATTAAATCCGTAGAGACATCCCCGATTGGAAATAGAAAAAGGCCTCCAATGCCCTGTTAGTCATGTGGGGAGATGCAGTATGCTCGTTTTCGCCCATTTAAAAAACACACATGTCTCACTGTTTACATCGTGGATACAAGGACGGATTTTGGGGTAAGAATAATCGCTACATTTCCAGGATGAATACTGCACAGCTAAGAGACAAAACCACAGAAAAACGCCGGGACGTTCCAAAAAAAGCCACATCCATTTTCAACGTAAATTTTGAAATTCGGAGAAAATATATACTTGTTGAGCCAGTGAACTTTTAGTTTGATAACGCTTTGAATATCACTTTAATTTCACGTCCAACATGGGAGTTGTTGGGAAAACCAACTCTTAAGAAGACAACTCATTTTGCTTGTGGTGCATTGGGAAACGTGATACAATTTTCTAGGTTGGCAGTATTTTGCGCGAACAGTTGGCAGAGTTGGTGGAAATTTTCTGTTTCTATGTCTATCCTTGTAGCCATGTCACTAGTAAGGGTGCTGGAGGTAAACGTTTTGTCTGGGCTGACGTTATCCGCCTGATAGTCAGGGACCCGAACCTTGGATTAACCACTAAGGAGGCTGTCCTATCAGCAGGTGCAAAGTACTGGGGCTGCTGTATTGCCATTTCGTGAATGGAATCTGGACCATGCAGTAGCTTCTGGTGGGGCCTCTCGATGCCATACTAGTGGGTAATTGTTACGGCTTTACCTTATCATTAGCTACAAAAAAAAAAAATTCTTCGTTTCTTTTTCTCTCTTAGTTTCCCCTCTCTGTCCTGCTCTAAGTAAATCTGACGACCTAGTCCACAAATTCCTAAATTTCATCATGACAGGTTTCAAGAAAAAATACACGATTAAACCCGGTTCTCCAAATTCCAACGTAGACCCCTACTACCATGTCTCCTTCTCCAACATCAGGGGTCTACGTTCTAACCTTCCAGAGGTTGAAACCCAATTACATGAGACTAAACCAGACCTTTTATTTTTAAGTGAAACTGGCATTGGACAGACTATTTCCCTAGAAGAGTTTGCAATTACAGGATACTCTAACTTAACTTCTAAATCTGACCCCCAAGATCGCCATGGGCATGGAATATGTGCCTATATTAAAGATAGCTTTCCATGTGGGAGGGACATCTCCAAGGAAGATCCTAACTTACCCTATATGTGCTTCCGGGTTGCCTTAGCTCACACTACTGCATTTATATTTACTCTCTATCGCCCCCACAACAGCGGAGTTTCTATCTTTCAAAGCATATCTGAGAAAATTGACCAAGTTATATCTGCTTATCCTTCAGCTAACATTCACGTATGTGGTGACTTCAATGTTCACAACGTCGAATGGTTGACCCACTTAAACAAGGCCGATGATGAGGGGAGGTTCTGTCATGATTTCTCCATTGCCTATGACCTCACTCAGATTGTTCAGGAACCCACCCGTGTGCCCGACAATGACGGCCAGTATGCTAGCCTACTAGACCTTTTTCTCACAACTTGCCCTGAACTATGTTCAGTTTCTGTTCTGTCGCCTCTTGGATCTTCCGACCACTCTGTTGTATCAATTAAGATAAAAATGAAATGTAATAAGTCCCCAGACGTACCTCTCCATTGTACAGTATATCGATACACTAAGGCTGACTGGGATAGCTTCCGTACATTTATATCTGATCTACCTCTACATTCCATGTTTAAAAAGGATGTGTCCTCTATAGTATTAGACCTGACTGAATGGTTAATTGTAGGTATTGACCATTTCATACCCT
The DNA here is from genome assembly GCF_053919585.1 of Euprymna scolopes. NCBI lineage: Eukaryota > Metazoa > Mollusca > Cephalopoda > Sepiida > Sepiolidae > Euprymna > Euprymna scolopes. Next base: position 132,134,029 of record NC_136489.1, read on the forward strand.
CTAAAAAGTTTCAGCAAAAACCTAACAGCCAGCCATGGTTCTCTCCAGAATGTGCTGCTGCCATTGCGCACAGAAATCACTTTTTCCACTGCTTCAAACGTAATAGATGTATGGAAACTAAAGCCGTTTTCAGGACTGCCAGCAACCATTGTAAGAAAGTAATAAGGAACGCAAGAGAGTTGTATGCTCAATCTGTTAAGTCCAAAGTAGCTGAGCAGCGGCTTGGTTCCCACCAGTTTTGGCAAATAGCAAACAGAATCCTGAACAGAAGCGTGCGCTCCATCCCAACTATTATCAATGGACCTGAGGTAATCTCGTCAGCATCAGACAAAGCCAAACTCTTTGTCAAGAACTTTGCAGCTAATTCTACCCTTTGCGACCAAGGCCGCCAACCCCCAATATTTCCTCCTGTATCAGAAAACACGCTATGTGATTGATATACGTATATCTGTACGTGATGTTGCCAAGCTAATCAAAAACCTTGATTCCAGTAAAGCAACTGGCCCTGACGGTATTCCAATTATAGTACTCAAAACACTTCAACCTGAACTAGCGCCCATACTTACAAAACTGTTTAAACGTTGTCTTAAGGAGAATAGTTTCCCATCTCCCTGGAAAATCTCATCAGTATGCCCTGTATTTAAGAATTCAGGTGATCGCTCATCCCCCTCTCAGTACAGGCCAATAAGTCTCCTGTGCGTCATGAGTAAGTTGCTAGAATCTGTGTTAAATACAGAAGTAATCAACCATCTTAACAAAAATAACCTTCTTAGTGACACTCAATATGGTTTCCGTTCTGCTAGATCTACAGCAGATGTGCTTACAGTTATATCGCATAGGATTAGCAAATCTCTCGACGGTGGCAATCTTTCTAGGGCAATTGCTCTTGACATATCTAAAGCCTTTGATAGGGTATGGCATAAAGGTTTACTTCATAAGATCGCTAGTTATGGTATAGCTGGAAATGTCTTCTCAATTATTAAATCATTTCTTTCTGATAGGTTCATAAGAGTAGTAGTTGAGGGGCAAAAATCAGAAACTCACAGTATTAATGCCGGTGTCCCTCAGGGGTCCATCCTGGGCCCAACTCTTTTCCTGATCTACATTAATGATCTTCCAAATCACATCCTTACATCATTTGTAGACATTTATGCTGACGACACTACCATTTATGGTTGCACATCTAAGACAGTAAACGACCAAGTTCTCTCCAATTCTCTCTCCTCTGATCTTGAGCACGTAGTACAATGGGGAAAGGAGTGGCTGGTTACTTTTAATGCATCTAAAACCAAGCTTCTCTCTTTACATCATCAACATTCTAATCCACATTTGGCATCAATTGAAATGAATGGCTCTCGTCTTCAGGAGGCCACAAGTTTTGACAAGCTTCTGGGCTTGACCATTACTCCTGATCTTAAATGGAACACGTACATCAAATCTGTTGCCAAGGCCGCTGGAAAAATGGTGGGATCTTTCTATCGATCCGGTAAATATCTCACTGCTGATGCTATTCTCTATCTATATAAGAGCCAGGTACGTCCAAAGATGGAATACTGTTGCCACATCTGGGCAGGAGCTGCTAGAAAGGACTTGTCCTGCCTTGATAGAGTTCAAAATAGACTTCGTAGCCTCGTAGGAGATGTCCTTTTCTCTTCGCTACAACCTCTATCTCACAGAAGAGATGTTGCGAGTTTGTCTCTGATGTATCGTTATTTTCATGGAAAGTGTTCGACTGAGCTTCAATCTATGGTCCCCCCTCGCCAAACTTTCACAAGAAACACTCGTCTAGCTGTAAACACTATCAATAATTTCCCCCACTCTTTATCTGTGCCTAAACCTAAACGTAGATTCCATGAACAAAGCTTCTTTCTTAGAACTGCACGCCTGTGGAATTGTCTTCCGTTTTCCTGCTTTCCGGCTGACTACAATATGGTTGTGTTCAAGTCTAAAGTAAATAAGTTCTTGATGAGCCGTTCCATATAAGTTATCAAATTTACCAAATTTTCATTACTAATGATTACTATATTGTCCAATTGCTATTGTACACTGTTTAACCCTTATCCTTGAGTGGCCTCTGGGCCTTGATAATGTGGTGATGCCTATGTAAAAAAAAAAATTAACTGGTGAGTTAGTATGCAATGTGTCTTTTAAAGGAAAATGTTTCTGGCGTGTGCTATGTGTCTGATGCATCAGCCCTGAATCTTCTTGGTTAAGATTTTCTTGAAGATCTTGGTCTTTTCAATGTTCTCCTAAAATCAATTTTCAATTCTTTCAATATTAATGCTGCAGCAAATGCTGAAACACATTTTAAGAACACACTTAAAGCAAAGTTCAGCAATGTTTTTCAAGAAAGTCTTGGATGTTGTTCTAAAGCTAAAACGACTTTTGAACTGAAGGCGGACGCAAAGCCAGTCTTCAGACTAAAGCGTCCAGGAGTTTCCGCCTAAATTAGTGATATTATCGTTACAGACATACCCCCAGAAGACTTTCTGCATCGTCTTACTTCCGTGTTGTATCGAATTCAACAATATAGATTTCACTTAAGGTCAGACAAGTGCAAATTCTTCCAAACTTCTGTAAAATACCTTGGATTCAGATTCGACAAAAATGGTCGAAACCCAAATTCAATATTCAGACAATAAAGTACATGGAAGCTCCTAAGGATGTTCCAACACTATTATCCTTTCTGGGCCTTGTAAATCATTATGGTCCCTTCTAACTGAAACTGCACAAGTTACGGGGACCTCTGAATATTTTTTACAAAAGAATTACCAAATGGAACTGGTCAAGCTTATGCAAAGAATCATTTAAGAAAATTAAAACATCTCTTAATTCTAATCTATTGCTAGCACACTACAATCTATCATAAGACATTAGTGTTGTGACGGATGTTGTGACTATGGAGTTGGAGCAGTAATATCACATATTTTTCCTGGTGGAAACGAAAAGGCTATTGCAAACGCATTTAAAACGGTTGCCGCCTACTGAACGAAAATATAGCCAAATTGAGAAAGAAGCCCTAGCAATTATCTACGCGGTAAAGAAATTTCACAAAATGCTATATGGCCATTATTTTGCTCTAATCACAGATCACAAGCTTTTAATAAGTATTTTTGGTTTCCAAAAAGGAGTTTCAGTGCATACAGCAAACTGCTAACAAAGATGAGCAACTATGCTTTTGGATTACGACTTTTCTATAAAGTATCAACCAAGCAGCAAAATTTGCCAAGCAGATGCGATATCCAGACTCATCTCTTCTTATCAAAAAGTAGTGGAAGACACAGGGATCGCTGCTATATTTATAAACTGATAAATTATTTAAAAAGAAAAACTCTAAATTCCATACCATTTTGTAAATCACACTTTTAAACCATTGTACATTTATTTTAGTTACGTGCTTAACACGTTAAAACGCATTTTTTATACAAGAGGCACTTCACTACTGCAAGTAATTTGAATATAATTTGAACTGAAACATATAAAAGCATCCAGATTTTAAACGAAACAGTAATCAAAAACTAAAAACGACCGAAAAAATCAGTACTTACAAAAAAACTAAAATGGACAAAAAACACTATGGAACTTTCCTACACAAATTCGACCGAGACATAAGAATGACCATTCGAAAAATAGAAAAATTACAACAGATAATAAAGCAAAAACACCCCGTGCTATTTAACAATATCTGCCCGAATAAATATATATATGTGTGTGTGTGTGTGTGTGTGTGTGTGTGTGTGTGTGTGTGTGTGTGTGTGTGTGTGTGTGTGTGTGTGTGTGTGTGTGTGTGTGTGGATAAATAGATAAGCCATGTTATTGGCGAAAATTCGGACTTTAACAACAACAAAAAATTAAATTAAAAAAATGATTATATCATTTCACTTGCATGGGTGCCCGGCGTTGCCGGGGTGTTTGGGGGTGTATGCTGAGCAAAAAAAAAAACGGTCAATTTTTTTTTAATTTGACCCCTATTATGGCCCCTTCACATTTATTGTTTTGGGCTTAAATCAAGTTATTAAGTTAGATCCATGCCCAAGGAATCTATATCTAAAATTTCAAGTGTTTAGACCAAAAATTGTCGGAGGAGTTTGGTAGAGTTTTCAATGGTCAAATTGTTGAACTTTGACCCCTTAACAGCCAAATGTCTGGCCCAAAACCGATCACATCGATTTTCCTAACTCTCAGTGCCCTGTAGACCAAATTTCAAGTCTGTATACTTAAAATTGACAAAGTTATTGTTTAGGGAAATGTACACAGACACACAGACATACAGACAGACAGACACGTTCACTTTTATAGATATATAGATAGATTACATTTTCAGGTTTTCACATGTTCTCATTTAAATTTATATAAAAAGATATTTTCGAAAATGTGTGACTCTCCATTTCTTAAATTTCGCGCTTAAACCGAGCGATTCCACACACGGATTTGAAATAGAACCCACACGAGACGTTTTTCTCTTCGGAAAGCTTCAACATCTTAATGACAACATTATGACGGAAAAGAAAAAAAAAACTACATCGGACTATCCTTTCCTTGATAAAGCCATGTTATTGGCGAAAATTCGAACTTTAACAACAACAACAACAACAACAACAACAACAACAACAACAAAAGTAAATAAAAAAAATGATTTTCTCATTTCATAACATTTTCAGCTTTTTAAATGATTTCATTTAAACGAAGTATTTTTCCTAATTACCATTGCAAATAAAAGTACATCATCTCGTTGTGTGGTCTTTGAAGTAAATGGATACACTAGAAAAATTTCCATCTGAACAAAAGAAAACCAAGAAGGACACAAGACGTACATCCGGGTTTTCTAATTTTCATTAAGGATTCCCCAAGTTCCCCAATTCATGGTTACCACGTCGATAAAACACGATAACGTTCTCACATCTGGTGACTCGGTTGACATCTGTTGGACATCTTAGGTGGGTGCTTACACAATAGACGAACGCTTTCAGTTCCAATGGGGAAAGATATCTGTCCCGCCACGAGCCATTCTTCTCCCGAAGTTCTCTTTCATACATTTTCCTTCTCCAGTTTTTTTTTTGTTTTTTTATTCCTTTTCATCTCTCTCTGCTTGATTCCATTTTGAAGACCACCAACAAGAATCGCATAAATGTGCGAAGATATATGTCAATCTAACCAAACTTTTCTTTTTGGTTCTTTATTCCTGGTTTTTCTTCCACTCCCAGTAATTCGTTTAATGTCTATAACGGCGACCCCCGCTGTATTTCACGCGTTACGCTTTTTAAAATAAAGAATTTGATATTTTTCTATCGCGACAGAATCGTACGACAATGTATGATGTATATATTAGATGCGTTATTAGCTTAATGGATACCGTCGCGAACTATGGAATCAGCGACGCTTTTGCAATCATCGTCATTTATTAAAGGGAGGTAACTGAGAGATTCGGTCATTTTTCGTACAAAAATCTGGAACGCTGAAACATTTAACCTTACAAAAGGCGACATTGTAATATTTATTAAACAAAACATTCTAGTGCAATTTTTAATTTTTTAGATGAGATGTGAATGCTTGGTAATGTTGATTAATCGGACTATTATTCTCATATTGGTTGTTATTAGCACAAGGTTTCAGTCGATGAAACCTGCGACCTTCTTTGGGTGTTGAAAACATGCTTCTTTTTCTCTAGAGTCAACTCTCCTTAGTAGAGAAAAGGAAGCATGTTTTCAACACCCGAAGAAGGTCGCAGGTTGCAGCGATTGAAACTTTGTGCTAATGTCACTTAAGATGAGAATAATAGTCCGATTAATCAATATAACACAAGCAAAACATTCTAGTAATTGTAAAATACTAATTTTCATCTACTTTATTCGATGTGACAAAGTTTTATACACTGTATAACAAAAAACTATAAGCATTAACATTACTAAAAAGTGTAAAATGCGATGATAATTGCAAAGGAATTGTGATTCTTTAAAAAAAAAAAAAAAAGATGGGGCGTCTTTTTTAATGGAATAATTTATGTTACATTTTTTTAAGGGAACGGCGACGACGTTTTCCATTTTACATGAGGATAACATTGTTCTCTGTTTCAATTCAATGTTTTTGGGAATAAGTACTCGAAAAATTAATCAGAGATCCCTCAAGAAGAAATTAAATAATAAAAAGATAAATAATGTCGGCTAACTTTCAACTGAACCAAAATAAATAAAATAAAAGAACGCGAACGTTTTTACTTCTCTATGTTGTTCTTTATTTCAAACTTTAAAGTGGAGAGGACAAAAAAAGGAAATATTACGAAATTTTAAGACAAAATAAGGAATTAAGCTCTAAATAATATTAAGACGATAAGTAAAGAATTAAGATAAAAAAGAAAAACAGAAACCATTTATTTTTAAGTACCTATAAGTAGGTACAAGCATTTACCTACTTGATCTTGTTGGAAGTCATCTTTTCTATTTCGTCATCGCATTTTTAAATTTTTGTTATTAATGTTATAAATCGTGGTTATATTAAATAAAGTAGTTGAATGTTTTGTTTAATAAAAAATATAATATCGTCTTTTGTAGGGTTATTTTTTAGCGTTCTAAATTCTTGTACGAAAAATGAGCGAATCTCAGTTATCTCCCTCTAACCAATGACGACGATTGCAAATGCGTCGTGACAACTAGAGCAATGTAAGACCTAATCAGATCTACTAGTTTAATTTACGCTTTAATTCAATTGGGAAAGATGTAAACACGCACACGTTATCTCATTTATTGTTATATATATATATATATATATATATATATATATATATATATATATATATAAAAGAATTACGTAATATTATTTTTAACAAATTGTATATATATATATATATATATATACAATTTGTTAAAAATAATATTACGTAATTCTTTGTACTCTAACGGAATCCTATACAAAAGTTCCGAGACGGAATAAAAACGCGATAACACCAGCATTGATTGGCGCTTCATAAAATAGGTATAAAGAGTCAGATAGGATAGAAAGATTAAGGTGGAAAAACACCATCCAGACTTCTATTGGAAGAGCACTGAGAGTACTGGAATTCTAGAGGAGGAACTCATTGTCTCTCAGATTTCGGAGACAATTAGATTCCATTATAAGCGAGAAATCAATCGATAATGCAATATACGTTAGCATGGTTATCTAAAAATGTAGTTATTAATAAATATCTTGGGGATCTTGTGGTTGCTCAGACCTCAAGGATCACCAGTGGATGATTAGCGGTAATAACTCGTGTGAGACTTTCTGTAACCTTAACAAGAGTGTGCTTATTATTTATTATTGCTTATTATTTATTATTGCTTATTATTTATTATTGCTTATTATTACTATACGTTTACTTTTACGTTTACTTTTACGGGTCTGTGTGATTATCAATGTTCTTACATATACGTGTGAGTGTGGGTGTTCTTACGTATAAACGTGTCCTTACGTGCAGTTCACTGTTATGTGTGCGTGTGTGCGTGTGTGCGTGTGTGTGTGTGTGTGCGTGCGTGTGTGTGTGTTTGCTATTCTTCTACAGTTTCTCTCTTGCCTTGGAAAGTTTCCGAGATGTGTATGTGCAACCAGTATAATGCGAACATACATGGTTTGCCTTGGTCAGCGGATGATGCTTTCTTGGTCGCTGGTCTTCCATCTTGCTGGGGAGTGGATGTTGCAGACAGACTCATCAATGAACAATAAGATCGAATTTGGAGCTTCAATCTGTTTTACTCATGGCAAGCCTAACATCTCGGATCCTGATTGTCGAGAGAGACCCGAAATCTCCCGTCTGCATTCCTCTGCTGCTAAGACTATCTCTACCCATGTGGTCGTCAACTGGAAGGCCTACGACCACAATCCCGTGTCACCCCTTAATTTCCGGTACATTAATCTAGGTCGTTCAAGGTGAGTTGGGTTTGATGCCTATCAACCATAACCTTTCTGACCCTGCTAAATCGCTGATGGGAAATCAAAATATGCTTATATAACTTTCTATTTCTAAAACTACCTATATAGCAATTAAACTGGGATTCCCAATACTACATTTCTAGTGAGGAAAAAAAGAAGAAAATCCTTTTCAAGAACTAAACAATATGCATATCATAAAGTCAACTACAAATTACGATAGATCAGAATAAACAAAACGTTGTTTTTGGGGTCTCTTTTTTTTTCTTTTTTTTTTTTTTCAAGCATAACACAATTCTAGAATAATGTATATTTTAGAACGTATCGTGCGTTACTAAAATATTCAGGATAAAAGACGTCAGCTTTTGTATAATATCAGAGCGATGAAAAAGGTTTTTACCGGTTTATATGAGGCACATTTGAATCCAGTGTGATCTGTTATTTATTTTATGCGCATATTGTTATTACTTAAACACATTCCCATGATTAATTTATGACTTTTTCAGATTATTAAAGTAACATTCCTATTTTTCGGCAATAATTCTCATCCGTGTTGACCTGAAAACGACTTTCTTTAATCAAAAGGGCGGGGGGGCATCTTCACACAGCACTACTAACCAAAGACCTCCTAAGAGAATTTGGTTGAAAAATCTTGCCCCATCCTCCGTATTCTCTTGACCTAGCCCCCTCTGATTATCACTTATTTTGAGTATTACAGAACCATTTAAGTGGCCTTAAGTTCACATCATGAGATGAGCTTGAACATGGATTAGATTCATATTTTACATAAAAAAACAAAAGAATTTTACGATCAGGGAATTTATAAACTTTATAAACTTTATAAAATTTATAAACTCGTTGACAAATGAAATCAAGTTATAGGGAGCAAATGTCGCTTTTGTTATAAAAGAAAAATTTTTTAAACGGTTTTTTTTTTCTCAAGATGAAATTATAATTATTTGGATTCATGGGACTATTTTTCTCGTCTTTAGTGTGGTTTTCACAACGTTTCAGTCGATGTAACCTCCGACCTTTTTCAGGTGTATCTTGCAAACTCGGGAATGTTTTTGTCGGCAAGTATCCGTGGCGCAGTCGTTAGAGTACTTGGAAAAGTCAATTGTAAAAAGTGATAATCTCCTGAAGATTTAAAGTGGGCGACCGAAAAATACAATTGCGAATTACTTAGGACCTCTATCCAGTCATGGCTGACGGAACAAGAGCACACTACCCTCGTAAACTAAATAAAGGATCCCATTCGAAATTCCGTTCAAATTCTCGAGTTCGAGAGAAACATTACCGAGTTCAACAAGATACATCTCAAGAAGGTCGGAGGTTACATCGACCGAAATGTTGTGAAAATCACACTCAAGATGAGAACAGTAGTCCGATGAATTCAAATATTACCAATAACCAATCCTCATCTCAATTCAAATATTACGAATAACCAATCCTCATCTCAATTCAAATATTACGAATAACCAATCCTCATCTCAATTCAAATATTACGAATAACCAATCCTCATCTCAATTCAAATATTACCAATAACCAATCCTCATCTCAATTCAAATATTACCAATAACCAATCCTCATCTCAATTCAAATATTACCAATAACCAATCCTCATCTCAATTCAAATATTACGAATAACCAATCCTCATCTCAATTCAAATATTACGAATAACCAATCCTCATCTCAATTCAAATATTACGAATAACCAATCCTCATCTCAATTCAAATATTACCAATAACCAATCCTCATCTCAATTCAAATATTACGAATAACCAATCCTCATCTCAATTCAAATATTACGAATAACCAATCCTCATCTCAATTCAAATATTACGAATAACCAATCCTCATCTCAATTCAAATATTACCAATAACCAATCCTCATCTCAATTCAAATATTACCAATAACCAATCCTCATCTCAATTCAAATATTACCAATAACCAATCCTCATCTCAATTCAAATATTACGAATAACCAATCCTCATCTCAATTCAAATATTACCAATAACCAATCCTCATCTCATTTCAAATATTACGAATAACCAATCCTCATCTCAATTCAAATATTACGAATAACCAATCCTCATCTCAATTCAAATATTACGAATAACCAATCCTCATCTCAATTCAAATATTACCAATAACCAATCCTCATCTCAATTCAAATATTACGAATAACCAATCCTCATCTCAATTCAAATATTACGAATAACCAATCCTCATCTCAATTCAAATATTACGAATAACCAATCCTCATCTCAATTCAAATATTACCAATAACCAATCCTCATCTCAATTCAAATATTACGAATAACCAATCCTCATCTCAATTCAAATATTACGAATAACCAATCCTAATCTCAATTCAAATATTACGAATAACCAATCCTCATCTCAATTCAAATATTACGAATAACCAATCCTCATCTCAATTCAAATATTACGAATAACCAATCCTCATCTCAATTCAAATATTACGAATAACCAATCCTCATCTCAATTCAAATATTACGAATAACCAATCCTCATCTCAATTCAAATATTACCAATAACCAATCCTCATCTCAATTCAAATATTACCAATAACCAATCCTCATCTCAATTCAAATATTACGAATAACCAATCCTCATCTCAATTCAAATATTACCAATAACCAATCCTCATCTCAATTCAAATATTACCAATAACCAATCCTCATCTCAATTCAAATATTACCAATAACCAATCCTCATCTCAATTCAAATATTACGAATAACCAATCCTCATCTCAATTCAAATATTACCAATAACCAATCCTCATCTCAATTCAAATATTACCAATAACCAATCCTCATCTCAATTCAAATATTACCAATAACCAATCCTCATCTCAATTCAAATATTACGAATAACCAATCCTCATCTCAATTCAAATATTACGAATAACCAATCCTCATCTCAATTCAAATATTACCAATAACCAATCCTCATCTCAATTCAAATATTACCAATAACCAATCCTCATCTCAATTCAAATATTACGAATAACCAATCCTCATCTCAATTCAAATATTACCAATAACCAATCCTCATCTCAATTCAAATATTACCAATAACCAATCCTCATCTCAATTCAAATATTACCAATAACCAATCCTCATCTCAATTCAAATATTACGAATAACCAATCCTCATCTCAATTCAAATATTACGAATAACCAATCCTCATCTCAATTCAAATATTACCAATAACCAATCCTCATCTCAATTCAAATATTACCAATAACCAATCCTCATCTCAATTCAAATATTACCAATAACCAATCCTCATCTCAATTCAAATATTACCAATAACCAATCCTCATCTCAATTCAAATATTACGAATAACCAATCCTCATCTCAATTCAAATATTACCAATAACCAATCCTCATCTCAATTCAAATATTACCAATAACCAATCCTCATCTCAATTCAAATATTACCAATAACCAATCCTCATCTCAATTCAAATATTACGAATAACCAATCCTCATCTCAATTCAAATATTACGAATAACCAATCCTCATCTCAATTCAAATATTACCAATAACCAATCCTCATCTCAATTCAAATATTACCAATAACCAATCCTCATCTCAATTCAAATATTACCAATAACCAATCCTCATCTCAATTCAAATATTACGAATAACCAATCCTCATCTCAATTCAAATATTACGAATAACCAATCCTCATCTCAATTCAGAAATGTCATTAAATTTTAAATCGACAAAAAGTTTGCACCGATCTAATAATAGCTTTTACAGTAATTTAAGCTTTATCTTTAAATCTTATAAGTCATGCAATCAGTATTTATACTTTTTGGTCTCCCGACAAAAGGAGGGTTGATCTGTAAATTCACCCTTGTCCGTTTTTCCGTTTTCCTGTCCGCACTTTTCTCAATAACTGCGCCTTGGGATTTTTGGAAATTTTGCGCAAACATTAAACATGATATGAGTAAAAAAGTAACAGAACAGATTTTTCGGGGAAAACTCCGGTTACACCTTAGGGGTGCCTTTCAGGTTAAAATGACTAAAATTGACACTTTTGTGTTTATTGAAAAAAATTAATGCCTTGAATTTTTATAAAACTTTCTGAAAAGTTGTAACTAACTGATTTCTATATAATTTTGTTTGTCTATAGTGTTTTTTTTTTAGCCCTAAAAGAGGCGCTGGAGCACACCCAAGAGTTATCGCACTCTTGGGTGTGCTCCAGCGCCTCTTTTAGGGCTAATAAAAACACTCCATTTTAGGGACTATTTTACTATATTTGTCCAAAATTTTCTGTGTATGTCTATTTAGCAGTTTTGCATGGTGCTGAACTCAAATTTAAATATGTTAAGGCCTTGGGAATTTTGGGTGCTAAATGGGAGTAGGGCAAATGATGGCCTTTTTGTGCATGGTGCAGAACTCAAATTTACTGCATCGTTGTTCATTTTCACCAGGATTTGACGTCCCCTTGGGACTTTCAGGGCTAAATGGGGGGGGGGCTGAACTTTTTTATGCCTCGTTCACTGTGCACTCACGGGGCGGTGGGCACGCATGCTTGTTATACTCGGTATCTGCAGACCTATGCACGCCACTCTGACCTTGGTTACATTAAATGTTTGCACTCTATGTGATGTACGCCGTCGACATGGTTGCCATGGCTTACATTAATGTTGCAACACACAATAGTTAACGCCGACCCCGTAGTACCAAATAATGACATGTTTTGAAACACTTTTCTCTGAATAGTTCGTGAACAAATAATCATGCATACGCATATTCGCTTTTATTTACATAGACGATGTTTAGATGTACCAGAGTTTAACATGGTATACAAAAGTTTATTTTTGTTGCCTGTGTTTCATCGTATTTTCAAAGCCCATTACTATTGCAAACAAACAGTACAAAAGAGAAAAATGTCTGCTGTGTTCTGAGGCTGATTTCGTGGTAGGCAAACTAAGGTTACGATCGGGTCATTTTTCTTTTTTTTTTTTTTTTTGCTTTCTTGATTTACGATTTGGCCCCCGTTGGAACGTGACCCAGTCGTAAGTAGATGAGCATCTGTATATCCTAAGTTGCACTTACAACATTCGTCTTCGCTTTTCATGTCTTTTTGTTTTTCTAATTATTTTTCCCCTCGATTTGTTTTCGCACCACACACACGCTCAAACACACACTCACACACGAAAACACACACACACACACACACGAAAACACACACACACACATATGTATACGCTCGCGCGCGCGCAACTTCGCTGTATCTACAAATAAAAATAATTTGCTGTTCCGTACTTGATTTAAAACATTTTTCTAGGACTTATTCATATTAAGCAACTAAACTTTTATGATTTTTTTTTAAAACGAGATAAAAAGTGGAATGGACGGACGGATGAACTGACAGACAGACGGATATCATATAGAAGACTTTTATCCCGTTAAAACCGGGTACAAATTGCAGGTCGTTAACTTAAAAATACGTGCTTTATGCCAAATTGGTAACTGCATATAGTCAAATTTGTGCTCATTTTTGCATCAATACTAACTAGTAGAATCCGTGGAAATTCCACAGTTGTAAAAATTTTTAAAACACATTATAAATAAAGTGAAAAAAAGTCAAATAAAACAAATAACGAAGAATTTAAAACAATTTGCTTTTTTAGCAAAATCTTTTTTTCCCTTTTTAAAGCTAAAAAGAATTGATTTTAAAACGTTAAATATTTTTCAATGAAAATTCAACACACAACACATTATTTTTCTGTCTTTTTTTTTCTGAATAATTTTTAATATAAATTATAATGGAATAGACGTCAATTCACTTTTACATTTTTTTTAACTTAAAAAATAATATATAATCAAACAAAAAATTAAAGTTACCTCTCAACATGATTTTTTTTTTAATTATAAAATAATAAAAAGGCCAATTTGAAACCATAAACAAACGTGAGTGCATAGTGACCCAAAATTGGCGGGGGAGTTTGGTGGAGCCTACAAAGGTCAATTCTTTCAACTTTGACCCTTAAGCAGCCAAATTTTCGAGGAGTTTGGTAGAGTCTGCAAAGATCAACTTTTTCAACTTTGACCTCTTGGCAGCTAAATTTTCACCCAAAACTGATTAAAAAGCTTGCTGCATGTCTAATACTCTTTATATAAAATTTCAAATATTTAGAGGCAAAATTGGCTGAATAGTTTGCTAGAGACCACAAAGAACAAATCTTTTGAACTTTGATTCCATGGCAGCCAAATTTTCGGCCAAAAACCGATTAAAAAGTTTACCCTATATCTTAATACACTTTATGTAAAATTTCAAATATTTAGACCAAAAATTGATTGAGTAATTTGTTAGAGACCGCATAAGTCAATTTATTTAAACTTTGACCCCAATTTTGATCCCTTAATATTTATTGTTTTTGGCTCAAATCAAATTAAAAATTTGATACACGTCAAAGTAACCTACATCTAAAGTTGCAAGTTTTTAGACCCAAAATTGACAGAGGAGTTTGGTAGAGTTTTCAAAGGTCAAATCGTTGAACTTTGACCCCTTGACATCCAAAATTCTGGCCAAAAACCGATAAGAAAGAATTTCCCAAATCTCAATACCTTTTATGTCAAATCTCGAGTCTGTAGACTGAAAATTGACAGAGTAATTTAGTAGGGAAATGTACACACACACACAATTACACTTTTATAGATTATTATTATTATTAGTAGTAGTAGTAGTAGTAGTAGTAGTAGTAGTAGTAGTATTTTCTAAATATTAATTATTATTATTGGCTCACAAGGAGCTTTCAAACAGATCTTCAGAGATCTTTTCCTGAAAACATCCTGTGGTTTTCACTGGAAGCTGAGTGACAACAAGTCTCCCCAGGTTTCCAGTACTCTCCACCTCTTTCGATAACATTTGCAAATAAATTTACATTATCGCAACAGCTGCTTGCCATTGATTTCTCGTTGGCAGCAGCTATTGGTCTTTGCTGGGATTTGAGTGGCAATAAGCCTCCCTATGGTCTCAGTTCTCTTCGCACTTATTCGGCTGAGGTCTGGTCAGTTCATCTGTCTTTCCTTCCTCCTTGACTCTACTTGGTTATTTGGTCTCGCTCTTTTTTGAAGCGGGAGGGGGCAGTGATGTGGCAATGGGGGTAAGGTTGGGTTAGAGAACTTATAGATATGCGGTTTCAGTGTTCTTGGTTCCATGTAGTGTTTCATGTTTTGCCTTTGCAGCAGTTTGTTTGGTCCGCATTTGTTGCTCCTGTGTGTTCCCGCATTCAAGGGTTTTTTTTTTAATATTTTAGCTGTTTTCATGATTGTTGTTCGTTGTATTTTTCCAGTCATTCCTTTGATTCCAATTTCTCCCATTCTTTTTCAAAGTTTTTCAGGATTGTTCATAGTGCTCATACTATTATAAGTATTATTTTGATTTTCTTCGTCTTCCGTATTATTATTATTATTATTATTATTATTATTATTATTATTATTATTATCATAAGCATTTATTTTTCAGGATCTGTTATGAAAATTGATGTTTTAGCAAAAAATAATAATTAGACATAATTATTATATATTATTTAAACCAGCAAAATATGGCACCTGTTATCGTATATTTCTGCCAATATATATATGACAATTTAGTGCATACTGAACTCACTTCCAACGAAATATGTAATTCCTGGGAGGATGGACTGTGATCAACAGAACAGATGATACATCTCCTAAAAAGGAGGTGATAATTGGAAGTATGGTATCAAACCGGGTGAATACATACTTAACTACACTCCCAAGCAGAAGATAATGCCTGGGATGATTCTTTCATGAGAACAGAACAGATATGAGAAAGCGATGAAATATTATAGTAGCAGCCTCCTGACTTTAGCATTGAAAGATAATGCATTAGTTTAAAAAATTTCAAAAGTTGAATCGAGTATTAAAAAAATAGTAATTGTACAACTTCGGTGTCGTACAGACAGATACCAAATCTCCATTATTAACAGAAGTAATAGTATAGTTTTGGTAGATAGCAAATCGTCATTAGTAATAAATGTAAGTTAATATGCCTCGTTCTAATTAACTAAATGTTTTATTTCGAAATTTTTTAAAGCATTTTTTTAGCATTCAAGTCATATTTAATTTAAAACAATTTATTCCTCTATTCCGGACCTAATTCACATGGCAACAACTTTTAGACAAAGTTCGAATCAACCTAGTCTTCTTCTGGGACAAGGCACTGATTCCAACGCTTCTCTAACAATTATGTTCCTTTTCTTGCAGACGGATTTATGTTTTACCTCCAACTACGCCTCAATCTCCGATCTCCCTTCTTCAATGGAGCCAAATCTCCCTGGAGTATTCCTTTGAAATCTGCAAATACTCAGCAGTCGTTGGGGACTTATCTGGAGAATAGACTAGATTCTAATTCATGTAGCTTTACCACCGTTTTGATCGACATGATACGGTGCATTGTCTTGGTGAAAAAAACACATTTTTCTTATTTATGGCCATTCTGTTTATCAATTATTCCTTTAACCGCACTTCAAATGCAATATTATATTTGCTATTATTGTGTGACTTTTCTCTTTTCTCTTTTCTCAATATAATCGATGAACAAAATACTCTACGCATCCCAAAATACCAAATCCTACCAAATACTGATGTTTGCGTCCTTGGTCGCTTTGGAGGAATTTTTGCTCAGATACCTGCCGATTCGACTTCGAAATGAAGTGGTGCACCCATTTTTCATCCATTGACGCAAAACAAGGTTACTTTTTGAGTCATCAATGTGTGTTTCTGATCTAGTCATAGCAAACATAAAACCTATATACAGCATAACCACGTTGACACAGCCATCCTCGTTAGTTACGCAACGTTGAGCCTAGCTATACCTAAATCGGTAGTCATTTGAGAATAGCTGGCGCTGTATGTAGGAGGACGTTGATACAGTCTTGAAAGACCTGCAAGAACAAAATCGTCGTCATCTTCTTTGACAGGGGTATGAAATGGTTGTTTCCGATGATGTAGAGTCCGAATAACATTTATGAAGCCATTGCTTTGCTTGAAAAGTATTTTTTTCTCATCAGAAAGCAATGTTTTATCAAAACACAACATTCAAATTTTTCTACTTTTTTGAAAATTTGCAGCAGTAGATTCATTTAAATAATTCGTCCACCGACTTAGTCGGATTTGGACCTTAGAATTCACCCTCGTCCGTTCGTCCGTTCGTTCTCAAAATTGTCAATAACTACTCATTAAATTTTTCTGAAATTTTGCTTGAAGTTACAACTACTAAAGGGAGGAAATGTAACATTCTCGGATTTTTTATCAAAACTCTTGTTGCGTCCTCAGGGCGTCCAAAGGAGGCAAAGTGACAACAAATAGCACTTTTCAGGACATATAATTTTTTTCCGTCCATTAGATTTTGCTGAAAATTGCCTAAAAGCAAGACCATATGGATATACGTCTGGAAACGTAATATTTGACACTGAGAAAATTCTGGAGCTTAAGCCCCAGGGTGTTTTAGGGGTGAAAAACACACCTTTTGGGGCTAATTTGTATTTTCTTCTAAAATCAAAGGCATCGGTCGGGGGACCATATAGTTTTTGGCTTGTTTTAATTTATAAACTAAAAGTCCGATTGGGCCGGAATTTTAAAATGCGTTACTTAAATGTTAGTAATTCATAAAAATCATATGGATTTCTTTATTACTGTGGCCATTTATGAATCAGGCGCTGTGTTTATAAAGTGATGTGTAAAATTCTCAGCAACGTTCCCATATGAGAACATGCCCTTCTCTCAAGAATGGTATGGCATAAACATAACATTGGCAGGAATTCTATTCTAACAAATAATAACATTTATAACGATCAACTTTGATTCAACTATCATCTAATAGTGTAATCGATCGACTAAAATCATCAGAAAAATTGCTTTAGTATCAATTTAACGCTGTTCAGGGTTGGTGTTGCTATATTGCATTGTACTTAGTTCTCTTTATATCAATCGACGATACGTCCTTGACACTTGGTCCGACTGATATTATTGCTATCGGGCTGGGTATGATCTTGTTCAGCCTCAGGTCCACTCCTCAGGTTTTACCTTTTCTTTAAGAAGGGATCAGTTTATCGCTAATCTTCCGAGGCGCCCCCACAAGGGAATGCTTACAGGGCTGCTCGTGCATTTTTCGTAGACTAAAGTGCGCTTATCCTCATGTTTAAACATAACATCTGACATTGTGTCTAACATCCTAGAGAGGTAAATAAAATAAATCAGCTTGACAACGTAAAGACGGTCTAAAGTGTTATCTGGGCCTTACTCCCCCATATTGTATGAAGTATTCCTGAACTGATGCCAAAGAATCGTTGATAATTCCAAAAAATATCAATCCGTTAAGACTGAAATTTTGCATGGGCGTAATTTTAAAAAATCAAACGTTGAAATTCTCTACGAAAAGTTGAGCGTCACCGAACTTTTCAAAATGATGGCCAAAGGCCAATATGAAGGTTATATGAGAGGCAAAAATTTATTAGTTACAATATGGACTAAGTAGTAAGTCTCCACGGTGAACAAATTGCCGAAACTGTGAGCTTTTCTTTTTCTGTAATCTTGAACTTAACATTTGACCTAGACATACTAAAATTAAATCGCTTTTAAGTTAGACCCTGACCAATATTTTGACATTTGTTGACAATAGGTCAAGCGATATGGACGCTAGGCTTTACTGAAATGGACAAACATAATGACAAACCAACAAACAAACGTAACCGCGTTGGTGGAGGTAATAACTAAACATTAACACATTTATTCTTTAGTGAGAAAGAAAAGGGGATAGTCATAAATAACGGTAATTTGTCAAGCAGATCACGTGATAAAGAAAAATATTTTAGTTAACAGGCATGTAACGCGATTGTGCTCATGACCACCTACATGGAATTCTAGTTTAAAAGATGTTACGGATGTATGACGTCATATGAACAGTCGTACTTATGATTTTTTTGTTGAATTAATCTATATAATATATTGCTTATTTCTTCCTTAATTAAAAAAAAAATAATAAAATTTTGTAAAGCCAAACTACTTCAAAAACAGGTCAAATTCGCGAAATTTGGTTTGGCAACCCTGGACAAGAATATGAGAGTGTCCTTCTTTTCATGTAGCCTTGTTTTCGAATATCATTATAATATATGATCATTGTTGTAATGTTGCGAGAATGAAAATCGTAGTAATTTAGATATGCAGCTTCAATGAAGAAAGAAGTCAGCGTTACTAAAAAAAAGGAAAGATTTGAAAGAAACAGAGCAAAAAAAAAGAACATTATCTATTAAGAGGTTCTGGACGGAATGAGAAAATTAAATATTGTTTTTTACAGTGTGATATCATTGTTTGCATTGAACTATGTAGCATAATATAACTTTCTAAGTGTTTATTAGTACTTATTAATTGATCTCATTTGGGTGAGTTCAATATTTAAAATACAATCGACATTATTCTTATATAAATGCTGATAAACTCATATTTTTTGCATGTTATTAATTATACGTCCGACTATGCAACCACCAAATTTTTTTGTTCGTTCACAGCATTTGCGCATGGAAATCCTGACAGCGATTATCAAAGTTACATTTCGGCCAAACTTTTTGACAAACCCACCCCCTCTCACAAACTGGGGTGTCTATTCCGAAAGCCGTTCTAAGCATAGGGAGGTTATGGTGTCGAAAACCGTTCTTAACATGAGGTTGAGGGTGTCTATACCGAAAACCGTTCTTAACATGGAGAGGATGGTGGTTGGGCAACAACAACAGCTGTACTTTAATTTTTTCCGCGGAGGGGGCATGCTACAATCGGGCAACGCTACTCATTTAATAATTCTAGATTGTTCGTAATCATCTATTTATCTCGTGTATCTCTGAAGAAGAACAGAATGTGATAGTGACAACAATACAGTTCACGGAAAGCCACAGAAACGAATATGTTATGTTTTTATACAGTATTAATGAAGCAGAAAGCATGTATTGAGATCGCAAATGTTTATATCTGTGCTAAAAGAGTATATTTTTCTTATGTACTGGCAGTTCAGCCCGGCTTTGTTCGGGCCCTGTCTACTGTTCATGACTTGCCCTGAGTGTGAATACACTTTATGTAAGATTCCAAATGTTTAAACCAGAAATTGGCTGAGTAATTTGATAGAGACCGCAGAGGTCAAATTTGTTTTAGCTTTGACCCAAATTTTGACCCCTTAACATTTACTTTTTGGGGCTCAAATCAAGTTAAAATGTTTGATCGATGTCCAAGTAACTTACATTTAAAATTTGAAGTGTTTAGACCCAAAATTGGTGGAGGAGTGTGGTAGAGTTTTCAAAGTTTAAATCGTTGAACTTTGACCCCTTGACAGTCAAATTTCTGTCCGAAAACCGATTAAAAGGATTTTCCTAAATCTGAATACCCCTTATGTCATATCTCGAGTCTCTAGACTGAAAATTGACAGAGTTATTTTGTAGGGAAATGTATACACACAGACACACACACATTTTCACTTTTATAGATATATAGATTTTAAATTCCTTCTCTTGGTGTAGGAGTGATGAATGCAGGATGTTGAAAACAAAACGGGAAAAGAGAAGTGATATAGAAGAAGTAAGAAAGTGAGGAAAAAGAACGAAAGCGAAGAGATTAAAAGAAGTAAGAACGTATTGGAGTAGAGTACTGTTTTAAGAAAGTGTAAGTGACGAAATTATGGAACAGCAGATCTAACACAACTGTATAAGGGAAGTAAAAAGTTATTACAACTTGACAAATGAACGTAAAAGCCAGTCAGATTGATGCATGTGTTTCCTAATTTCTAATGCCTCGTAGGTCACGATTAAATGAAATGCGTGTTCACTAACGAATGCAAATCAATAAACTATAAAAGCACAATTAAATCATATATCGTGTCTACCTTTCCACCTGTGGCGGAGGCACTTCATTCTTAATCACTTATGTGGAGTGCGTTCTCGCTGACATTAAAGCTTAAAAACAACCAAAGAAAATAATAAATATTCTGAATTTAAAGTTGTTGACGTCGTCTTTTCTTCTGTGAGCAGTGGATGAGAAGGATATTCCGGGATTACAGATATAAGGAGCCCGTATAATATATTCTAGAGTTAGTTTCATACGTACTGACTTGAAACACCATCGGAGTGTAAGGTAACACCCTTTACGATTTGTGTCGGCTTTCTTTAGACACTCGTGCGTCATATCTCGGTTGGAATGCACTCGCCGAGGCATTCCCGCCGAAAATCGGTAATCAGTTACTCAATTGATTAATTAATATGCAATCACTACCATATTTGTAAAGCCTTTCACTGGCTATTGTCATTCGTTCTACTTCCACGCTTCCCGCTGCTCCAATATTTTTTCTCTCTTCTCTCTTATTTGTTGCTGCGCGATTTTAATTCTATCTTTGGATTTTTCTTTTCTCTTATTTTGTCATTTTCTCTTTAATTATTTAACTGCATAAATATTAAGCTGTGTATGGTAACCCGTTTAATTGTGTTCAAATATAATTTTAGTGGTTCTGGAGAAATATTGGATCATGAATACCAAATGACGTTTGTTTTAGAAACCTCTCCTCCAAGAGGATGCTTTTAGTGTCCCGTTTGGCACGATAAACAAAAAATATGTTTGTTATCGAATGGAAATTAACATATCATAGCAGTATAATTAAATCATACCTTGCACTTCTCCTTCTGTGGCTGTGGCACTTGATCCGCGATCGTCCTCGTTGGATGCGTTCTCCCTTAAATTAAAGCTACAAAATAACAAAGGGAAGGACAAATATTCGGAATTTGGAAAATTACCATTTATTAAGCTGTGACAACGCCTTCTTTTCTTCTAGCGGCGAGGGACTGGTTTCAGAGTTACGTGTACTGGAGTCCTTAACTCCTTAGTTTATAATCGTTCTTAGCTCATTTCATTACATGTGCTGTCACGACTTCTGTCATTATCTCTCTCTTTCTCTCTCTCTCTCTCTCTCTCTCTATATATATATATATATATATATATATATATATATATATATATATATATATATATATTTAATTTCGACCTGTTGATTCCTAGAAGCAGACGTAACATCACATGGATCAAAGAGGGATATATATATATATATATATATATATATATATATATATATTTATATATCCCTCTTTGATCCTTTGATATATATATATGGATCAAAGAGGAATATATATATATATATATATATATATATATATATATATATATATATATATATATATATATCCCTCTTTGATCCATGTGACGTTACGTCTGCTTCTAGGAATCAGCAGGTCGAAATGACATCTGAGCGAATACCCTGACCCCCTCGCATTAATTCTGGTGTACGTGTTTACGTTACCATACGAATTTAAATCATCAGACATGTACTAGCGAACTATTTAACAAGAACGAGTCCACTTTCTACCGTACATCCAACATAGAGATTTTTAACCTTAACATAAACATAAGAAAATAGTTTAAAAAAAACAAGACGTATGATTTTAAGAATAAAACTGAAATGATGAACTAATACAAAGAAACAGTAACAGAGAAGGGAAAATGAATATTACGCTTATAGGAAAGAGTTTTTTTGTATAAATCGACAAATGATGGTTTATTAGGATGCTTGATTCTGTTTTGATCAGCGTTATTGGTTCTTTTATTAGAATCAAGACACACATGTGAAAATGGTTCAGTGAATGTGATAGGATTCGAACTCGTCAGGTCGTGTATTCAGTCACTGTGGTATCAACTTCCCGGCTCCAAAATACAAAAGATGAAAAAGAGTTTGAAAGAGAGAGGGGATGAAATGCAATATGGAGGGGGTCAAAATAAAACAGAATTTGAGAATGTAACAGGAATGAAAGTGTTGGATAAGTGAATGCGAAGAAGAAAATCCTTGAGACTCAAAAAAAAAAGAGAGAGAGGATGTACAGAGTAAGAAAGAAAAGGACAAGCAAATAATTGATGTATACAAAAAAAAAGAATCGATTCAAATAAAATTAACGAGCTTACCAGATTAAAGGAAGATTTCAAATAAAAATATTTAAAAAGAAAGCAAAACAAAATACAACGGAAATTTAAAGAAGAATTAGATGAAGAAGAAAACATCGTGAAAGAATGAAAATGAAAACCAGTAGAAAGTCAAAACAAACAAGAAAGAAGAAGTCAAGAAAAATGAGTTATATCCGTATTTTAAATCGTTTATGAGAATCGCTGCTTGATACGTTTTTCGAGCCATGAAAAAAGAAATGGCGTCTCCTTGACATCTGCCCTACGCGCGTTGTTTACAGCTGTCATCTCTTTTGACTTGCCGAGTCGCGCGAAAACTTAGATTCGCCTCTGCCTTCATTTTTGTTTGGTTTTTGTTTTTCCGTCATTTTGCATTTAACATCTTATATATGTTTCTGAATTTTAACAATCACTTTATCCGAAACCCCTTGCGTATTGGTAGCGATGAATTTAAAAATAAGTATTCGAAATTCCCTCGGGTCTAGTATAGTGTGTTTACATAAGAATATAACCGACTTTTAGATAAGTGTTATTTAAATAAATGTGGTGCCTTTTTCATTCGAACTTCACTCGTCAGAATGCGGCTTTATTAGAACACTAGCAGGCCGCACGGCGTTGCCTGGTCGTAAAATACGCATAAATATTATATTTTAATTAATGTAGAAATCTGATTTATTATAAACAGAAATACCGTAGGTATTAAACGTAACGTTAAATTCCTTTTAAAAATGAAATTAAAAACAACGGAAAGAAACTGAGACACATGCATGCGAGTATTGTGTTTTTACTTTAACAGTTCACTTCTTGTAAGTAAAAAAAAAAGTACTCGAACTGAGATCGAAATCAAAATATAAACACAGTGAGTCAAGTACGATAACTATAAGGCCAGCTTGACACGACTGTAAAAAGCGTTTTCAAACCTACTTACACTTAACATAATAATATGTCATGTGAACGATTCACGCACGTGCATTCGTGAAATAGTTTACAAACAGATAAAAATCCGATGATCCCCCCACGTACCAATTTTTCAAGTTTGACCCCTTAGTAGCCCCTTTTTTTCGGATGAAAATACTCGTGCTGGTCAAAAAAAATAGAACATCATGCTTTTTGGCGCTAAATTCTTATTGTGGACGATCTGTGAGATGTAATTGGTGCTAAAATATCCCTATCATGCTAAACTAACTGAAATAGTTGTTTTACGACATAAATTTTTTTTCATATCAATTGCAATGTCAGTTTTTTAATATTCCGTGTTTCAAAATAATAGAACAATGCAGGTAAGTAAACAAAATATTTTTTTTTATTAACACAAATACAAATAAAATTAATCAATATTTAGTAGCAGCACCTTTTGCCTTGATAACAGCATCAATTCGCCGGGGCATGGAATCAAAAAGCTTCTCGCAATCATGTGTAGACACTGAATCCCATGTGTTCTGGATTGCAATCTTCATGGCTGCAAAGGTAGTAGGCTTTTCTTTTCAGAGCTTCCTCTTCATCTGGTCCCACAAGGCTTCAATAACGTTCAAATCTGGCGAGTTTGCCGGACATTCAAGAACAGGGATTGATCGTTCTCGCAGCCAGGAAGACGTGGTCTTGGCAGAGTGTGCCGGTGCCAAGTCATGTTGAAAAATGATGTCTGTAGCCTCCTTATGAAACTGGTTATCCAACACTGGCAGTAAATTAGCTTCCATTATATCTTGGTACACTTTTGCGTTTACAGTTCCTTTGATGAAGCATAAATTACCAACACCTTTAGCACTCATACAGCCCCAAACCATGCAAGACTGCGGGAACTTCACAGACTTCTTAACGCATTCTTCGTTATACCGTTCTGTGGTTCTTCGCCAAACACGTGGCCCTTGGTCGCCGAAGGAGATACAAAATCGAGACTCATCTGAAAAGATCACACGCCGCCATTCGTCTGCAGTCCAGGTTTGGTGAGCAGTTGCCCATCGCAGACTCTTCAACATCTGCTTCTTGTTAAGGAGCGGTTTGGTGGCAGCTATACGATTTCGGTATCCCAGTTGCCAGAGCCTTCGGTAGGTAGTGCTTCTCGAAACGTCAGCACTAGAAGCCTGTTTCCACGCTTCAGTGATGTGACTTGTTGATTGGAATCTACTTTTCTTTGCCACCTTGTCCAGTGCCCGCTCTTGTCTTTCGGTGGTGCCTTTCTTTCGTCCGCATTTCTTGCGATTGCTGTTAGAAACACCCTCAGCACCTTTCCGGAGCACTTTGGTCACCACCGATCTTGAACATCCAACCTTGATTGCGATTTCCATGTGCGTCTTTCCTTCTGCCCGCAAATCAATGATACGCTGCTTCTCAGGCAACGATATGTCTTTAGAGCGATCCATAATGATAAAGTATTATTAAATCGCTTTCAAAATCTTTTTAAACATGTAAATCTCGCGTAGAGTGAGAGCTTCTTTTTTTCTGACTTGGCAAAAAGCAAATGGCGGCCTCCTATGTTTCAACTTGTAACCAGACTCAGGGGAAGTCACCCTCATTGGTATCTTTCCAAGAGGAGTCCATGCTACTATCACGATGTTTAAGGGGGGTAACTGGTTGGGCCTCTACAAAACAATATTTGCATTTTTTTTTTAGTTTAAGATTACTCAACGACAAAATGTTCTATTAAATTGAAACGTTCACTTTTCTAATGTTACAATAAAGTACTCATTGTCTGCCATATGCACCTCCTCAAATTATTAAAAATAGTTGCAATTGTTATTTGCATATAAGATATCTCGCCTGTACAATTTACAAGTCGAAAATTATCCCAAACAGAATGATTTTACAGTTTTATACATATGTTCTATTTTTTTGACCAGCACGAGTAGATTAAAACGTTTTCCACATGTATGGATATTCTATATACCAAATTTCAAGTCTGTAGATCAAAAGTTAGTTAAGTATATAGGTTGAGAAGTGTTCTCACACACACACACACACACACACACAAATTCTCACTTTTATAGATGTACTAGCAAGCGTCCGGTGTTGCTTGGTCGTAAAATACACATAAAAATTATATTTTAATTAATGCAGAATCCTTATTGTGTAAGTAAAGTATTAAACGTAACGTTAAATTCCCTTAAAAAAATGAAGTAAAAAAAAAAACGAAAGCTAGTATTATATTTTTTTCTGAACAGTTCACTTCTTGTCGGAACAAATACTCGAGCTAAGATTGAAACCAAAACTTAAGGACAGTGAGTCAAGTACGATAACCTTCACACCAGCCTGACGTGACTTTTAAATAGTGTTTTCAAATCAACTCATACTTAACATAAGGAAGCTGTCATATTTCACAGCCGTATATGCGCAGTCGTGAAACAGTTAAAATCAAAGAAAAAAATCCGGTGGCTTCGAATTGTAAAAGTTTGACCCCTTAGTACCTCTTTTTCCGGATAAAAACTGATCAAAAAGTATTTTACATGTCTGTATATTCTGTATACCAAATTTCAAGTCTGTCGATCAAAAATTGGGTGAGTATCTTGGTTGAAAAGTATCCTCATACACACATACATTTTCACTACTTCTCATCCGGTGGTTATTAATTTAACTCTAAATATTTATATAAGGATACGCTAAGGCATTTCGCGCCCGTACTACGAACTTACACTAAAACATGAAATCGTCCATTTTCAAATGAATTGTTCTAAGATCAAATTTTTTCATCCTATCCCATTATATAATTTTAAATGAATTCATTCCCCCAAAAAATAATATTTAGTTTATTGATTTCAATAACATTTATCTGACAATTATTTTTACAGTACGAATACATAGAATATTTATTATTTAAAAAAAAAAGCAAATTGCTACTATTTAAATAAAGAAATGGCGTAGAGATATTTATTGTATTTATTGTAAGATACTTACAGTAACAATTATTTTTACGGAAGAAGAAATTCATTTTTTTTTCTTTATAGTATTATAATATTAATATATATAATACTATATACTATATATAATATATTATTATATATAACACTATATACTATATATAATATATTATTATATATAATATTATATACTATATAATATATTATTATATATAATACTATATCACTATATAATAACTACTATTATATGGTAGTAATAATATAAGTGTGATAAATAAATAAAATATGCATTTATTCATGTAGATTCGATCGATTATTATTTCAAAATGAATGTTATTTTAACATTGAACTCCAAAACAGGTAATGACTCAGGGTTCTGGAGAAATGATGTTTATAATTCAAGTGCAGTACGTCGACCTAGGGATCACAGGGATGACTCCATTAGGCCATAAGAAACATTTACAGATCCACGAATGCAATCGTGGAGGGAGGAATTCCCCTGGACTGACGTTGTTGTATATGATTGGTCCAGGGAACAACCCCGGTTTACCCCTCCCTGAATATTAATGGAGCGCCCAGTCGAAAAGCGACAGTTGAGCTTGAGAGTTTGAGACAGAGCAACTTGTAGAGAATCGCCACACACCTCTCTCTTTTCACGCCAACCTCACCACTATATCGAAGAGAGAAGTGAAATCTACTTATAGACTTTTTATATGGGCATGTTTTCAGTTACACCGGTCAAGAGAGATAATTCTCAGCAAATGAGGGAAGGTTCGATTCTGAGCAAATCATTTCCTCTTAAAAAGAGACGGAATTATTGTCATCTGGAGATGTAGCTCAGAGATACAGTATTCGACTGCAGATCGAATGGTTCCCTGTTCAAGCCCGGGTGTACCTTACTATATTATTTTATTTTCTTATTTATGAGTTCAATCTACGATAAAAGTAGATTACAATTTAAAATCGCCGCAAATCATTTCTCCGTTTGCATGTTTTGAAACTAAACATTAATCAAAAGTAACTTTTCCAGGGCATTCATAATATAATAGGTTTGAGCAATATCGGATAAGATATACACTAAATTTATAAAGTATATTAGATATTGAATATACAGGGTGACTCCCCCCCCCAAAAAAAAGAACGGGCCCAACTCTAATTAGGTCCCGTTTCTTAATGTTTGTTAATGAAATGAAACTTTGGTCACAACTAGTTTATTATATTCAAAACATCACATCAAAACACTAGGGTCTTTGGCCTTTTCTTTTTTCCGTTCTACAGCATATGTTCTAGATAGCCTCCATTTAGCTTTTGTTTGTTTTGTTTTTTTGTTTTGTTTTTTGTCACCCTGTACTAAATTTACAAGAAACGAATCACAATTCGATTTTTATGTTTTTGCTCCATAATCAACATTTAATTAACGATTTTATATACAACTTATGATTATATTTACGAATACACCTACCTATAAGAGTTTTTCTTTTATTGCCGACTTGCACTGTTCACTACAATTATCTTATTAATTTCTTCAGATTTTTACACAGTTATAATCCTATCGCTTCCCGGGGAGGGTTACTTAGTTGAGGAACACCCTGGCAACGCAACCAGCTCCCCGAGTGTATAAACGATATCCAACGATAAGCATACGGAAACAGCAACACAACGGGTCGATATGTCGTCGGCTATAACTGGCTGGCATGGGTCACTTCTTCATTGCGTCGTTACAGGCATCTTTCCATCGTCGGCATTAATGGCATGCTGAAATTTAACGCTTATACAAAAATAGCGAACAAATGCATTTTTATAAAAATATAATTTCTTTAAGATTTAACAATGAGGAGCATATTTTTATAAAGACCAGTTGAAAGCAGACGCATGCTACGTCACGTCCGGCGACCCCAGATTCCAAGCTTCAACTGTCTAAAACGATACAATCATATTTCTCTCTTTCGATGAAGAAAGCGAGAGAAAGGGATTGAAAAAGAGAAAGAGAGAGAGAGAGCGAGAGAGATGTTTCATTGCCCATATTTTGTTTTTCAAATTATAATGCCAACAAAGCTTAATTTCAATTCTGCACTGGATTCATAAACATCTGTGAATTTACGTCTGCCAACAGTTTTAACCGTTAAGAAATGTGTCCTCACAGAAATGTGTGATTGCCTCCACTCAAGTGCAGACCAAATTAGGCACAAGGTTTATTAATGTAGAAGCCCCCAGCTCTGCCAAAAAAGGGGCGCTCTCCATTGTGTCACATATTAAGTGTTTAGGCGTACTATTTTATGTCTACAATTCATAGTTATCTCGCTTCTTTGTTTAATCAAAATGTTTAATTCGTTATACTTTTCACTACAATATGCATCTCTATCTCTACTATTATATGAAAGTCACATTGTGTGTGTGCCTGTGTGTGAGTTCCTTCCTTATAGGTTCCGAAACGGCTGAGCTTCTTTTTTTTTGCAAATTTCACACAAAGTTAATTTATATGTCTGACAGTGTTCTT